>NC_068321.1:0-300000 GCF_025860055.1 Xyrauchen texanus | reverse complement strand
ACTTTTGGGGCGGCTGTGGCTCAGGTGGTAGAGCGGATCGCCCACTAATCACAGGGTTCGATTCCTGGTCCATATGACTCCACATGCCGAAGTGTCCTTGGACACTGAACCCTAAGTTGCTCCAAATGGCAGACTAGTGCCTTGCATGGCAGCTCTGCTCTCATTGGTGTGTGAGTGTGTGTGTGTGTGTGTGTGAATGGGTGAATGAGTCAGTGTAAACGCTTTGAAAACTGCCAAGGTTAAAATAGCATTATATAAGTGCAGACCATTTACCATTTATTAGGGACACTATGGTCCTAATAAAGTTCCTTATGTGGTCTTCTACTGTTGTAGCCCATCCGCTTAACGGTTGTATGTATTGTGCATTCTGAAATGCTAATCACCATAATTGTACAGATTTGTTATCTGAGATACCGTAGCCTTTCTGGCAACTCCAACAATTCTCTCATCAACAAGGCATTTCCGTTCGCAGAACTGCCGCTCACTGAATGTTTTTTGTTTTTGGTATCATTCGGAGTAAATTCTAGAGGCTGTTGTGTGTGAAAATCCCAGGAGCTCAGCAGTTACAGAAATACTCAAACCAGCCCATCTGGTACCAACAATCATGCCACAGTCTAAATCACTGAGATCACATTTTTCCCCATTCTGATGGTTGATCCCTCCTGCCACAGCACTAGACCTACCACAGTAAACAGCCATACCTTATTTTCGGCTCCTCAGTGCAAAATCCTGACTGGCACTCCCTTCCCTTTATACCTGTATGTCCAGGGCGGGGCATGCAAATTCTGTCTGCCAACTTGACATTGGCATTTTCTCAGGTTCAGAGGTACATTTGGAGTCCCAGGAAGACCCTTTGTGTCACTTAATTCGACACAACGTCTCATTCCTTTCCTCGGGGAACGGAGGTTACAACAGTAACCATGACGTTTTCTTTCTCTACAGGTTAGGCCAGGAGGGAGTTAGCCTCCGGGCACCTTTTAGGAACCTGATAATGAAGTCGTGCTTACCTAGAGACTTGCCGTCTATCGTGTCGTGGTGAGCCACGATAGCGGTGTCATACACCTTAAGGGTGGAGGGGGACAGCCTCCTCTCCAGCCTTTCCTGTAGAAACACGAGCACTGACCTAACCGCGCACTTCTGTGGGTCTTCAGCCCGGGAAGAACACCAATATGCGAACAAGCGCCACTTTAGGGCGTAAAGATGCCTGGTAGAGGGGGCTCTGGCTTGGTAGATAGTATCTATGACGGTCGATGGTAGACTGGCTAGATCTTCCGCATCCCGTCCAGGGGCCAGACATGGAGGTTCCAGAGGTCTGGTTGCGGGTGCCAGAGCGTGCCCCGTCCCTCAGAAAGAAGGTCCTTCCTCAGGGGAATTCGCCAGGGAGGGGCTGTCGTGAGGAGTGTGAGGTCCGAGAACCAAGTCCGGGTGGGCCAGTAGGGGGCCATCAGAATGACTTGCTCTTCATCCTCCCTGACCTTGCACAGCACCTGTGCAAGAAGGCTCACTGGGGGAAATGCGTACTTGCGCAGCCCCGCGGGCCAGCTGTGTGCCATAGCGTCTTCCCCGAGGGGAGCCTCTGTCCGGGCATACCACAGCAGGCAGTGGGAGGTTTCTTGGGAGGCAAACAGGTCTACCTGAGCCTTGCCGAACCGGTCCCAGATCAGCTGGACCGACTGGGGGTGGAGCCTCCACTCTCCGCCGGGCAAGCTTTGTTTTGACAGCGCGTCCACTATCACATTGAGGTTGCCGGGGATGTGAGTGGCACGCAGTGACTTGAGTCACTGCTGACTCCAAAGGAGGAGACGACGGGCGAGCTGTGACATGTGGAGGGAGCGTACTCGGCGATTTATGTAGGCTACCACTGTGGTGCTGTCTGTCCTGACTAGGACATGTTTGTCTCGAATTAACAGGAGAAACTTCCTCAGGGCAAAGAAAACAGCCAGCAGCTCTAGGCAGTTGATGTGCCAACGCAGCGGGGCCCAGTTCCAACGGCCTGCGGCTGCGCGCCGGTTGCACACGGCGCCCCAACCCAGTTTGGAGGAGTCGGTTGTGACCAGAACGCGTCGGGACACTTGCTGCAAGGGTACTCCTGCCTGTAGAAAGCAGAGGTCTGTCCAGGGTTTGAAGGTTTGGTGGCAGGCGGTGGTAACTTCCACACTGTGCGTGCCATGGCGTCATGCTCGTCTCGGGACTTGAGTCTGGAGCCAGTGCTGAAGTGGTCTCATATGCATCAACCCCAGCGGTGCGGCCGCCGCGGAGGATGCCATATGCCCCAGGAGCTTTTGGAATCGTTTTAGAGGGACCACGGTGCCTGGCTTGAAGGAAGCGAGGCACTCTAGCACCGACTGAGCACGCTGGAGAGACGTGCTGTCATTGAGACTGAGTCCAACTCCAAGCCGAGAAAAGAGATGCTCTGAACCGGGGTGAGCTTGCTCTTTTCCCAGTTGACCTGAAGCCCCAAGTGGCTGAGGTGCCTGAGCACCTGGTCTCTGTGTGCGCATAGTAACTCTCGCGAGGGGGCCAGGATGAGCCAATCGTCAAGGTAATTGAGTATGCGTATGCTGGCTTCTCGGAGCGGGGCAAGAGCTGCCTATGCGACTTTCGTGAAGACGCGGGGGGACAGAGACAGGCCGAAGGGGAGGATTTTGTACTGATACGCCTGGCCGTCGAACGCGAACCTTAGGAAGGGTTGATGACAAGGGCGGATTGAGACGTGGAAGTACGCGTCCTTCAGGTCTACCGCTGCGAACCAATCTAGAATTTGATTCTGGGTGAGCATTTTGAATGGGAGTTTGGACAGAGCGCGGTTGAAAACTCGCAGGTCCAAGATCGGTCGTAAGCCGCCGCCTTTCTTGGGTACAACGAAGTAAGGGCTGTAGAAACCCTTCTTCGTTTCGGTTGGAGGGACAGGCTCTATCGCGTCTTTGATTAGAAGAGAGGTGATTTCTTCACGCAGGGACTGGGCATGTTCGCCGTGTACTGCGTAAAAATGGATGCCCACGAAGGGGGCGGAGGCCTGGCAAACTAAATTGCGTAACCGAGTCGAATGGTCCGGTGCAGCCAGCGTGATGGGTTGGGCAGTGAGAGCCACGCCTCTAAACTCCGCGCTAGGGGCACCAAGGGGACGAGTATTTTGGACGTACTCGGCGGGGCTTCGCAGCGGTGCGGAACAGGTAATGTGGCGTCGGGAGGCATTGAAGCGGCCCGAGGCTCCGGTGCTGAGAATAGACTCAAAGCACTTTCCTTGCTCCGCGCACCTGGCAGGGGATGGGTTCGTGACTGAGGAGGAGGTCTGGTGTTGGTGTCCTCTGGACTCGTCTGAACCGGCTGGCCGGGGAACAGTCATATGGCTGAGGGCGGGGACACCACGTATAGGAAGCAGGGACTGTTGAGATCTGGTAGCAAAGTGCATTGAGAACGGCATTTGCGGGCCAGATGACCCAGAGACAAAGGAAATAGCTCTTTTATTGAGAATAGATTCTCCTCCCGGCCCTCCACCGGGGGACGGAGTGGTCTTATCACCTCCGGAGCTAACGTCTTGGACTCAGGAGTACCTGGGAGCCTTCCGGGTCCTCGAGGGGGTCCGTGCGACAGGGGGCGCGCGCTTCCCGCGGGTTGCTCGATGCTGGGGCTGAGAGCTGGGCCCGTTCTTTTTTTTTGAGGCGGAGCAGAAGGTTTCTTTGCCGCGGGAGAGCGCCCTCGGCGAGCAGACTGGGCATGGCCCATGGCAGCAGGTTTGTGGTGGGGCATGATGTGTGAGATGGCCTCCGTCTGCTTCTTCACCGTGGAGAACTGCTGGGCGAAGTCCTCGACAGTGTCGCCGAAGAGGCCAAACTGGGAGACAGGGGCATTGAGGAAGCGAGTCTTGTCGGCCTCACGCATCTCGACCATGTTCAGCCAAAGTTGACGCTCCTGGACCACGAGCGTGGCCATCGCCTGCCCGAGCGCCTGCGCTGTGACCTTCGTCGCTCTGAGGGTGAGGTCGGTCGCTGAGCACAGTACCTGCAGCGTGTCGGGATCAGGGCCACCCCCGCGCATGTTTCTGAGTGCCTTGGCTTGGTGGACCTGCAGGAGAGCCATGGCATGCAGGGCGGAAGCAGCGCGTCCGGCGGCGCTGTAGGCCTTCGCTGTCAGCGAGGATGTTGCTCTACAGGGCGGCCTCGCCGGGTGGTAAGGTTTCCGGGGCATAAGCGGAGCACAACTGCCTGATCCACCTGGGGAATCGCCGTGTACCTGTGGCACGGTGGGTGGCGAGGGCGTATGAGCAGGTGGCGATGTGACGAGTGGAGAGGGGTGCTCTCCACGAAGACGTCAGCTCATCACGCACCTCCGAGAAAAACGGGACTGGGGTGGGGCGAGGCCGTGAGCGGCGCCCAGACCCCAGGAACCAGTCGTCCAGCCATGATGGCTGTGGGGAGGATGGAGAGTTCCAATACAAGCCCACGCTATTGGCTGCCCGGGAAATCACGGTCATGTCGGTCATCACAGCCGTGCAAACAGGAGAAAGCCGCTGTTGTGCGCCATAAGGTCCAACAGCATGCAGCAGAGGAATGACAGGAACTGGTGTGTAACTCGCAGCAATTGCAGACACGACCATCGGCTCCGAAGAAATTTTCTGAATGAACTCCCATATTCGCCCCGCTTAAATACCCGTATGTCCGGGGGCGGAATATGCAAATTCCGTCTGCCAACTTCTCATTGGCCTTTGTTCATAAGACAGAGGTATATATCGGTGCTCAAGAGAGACACCTAGTGTCGCTTCTCTGACAAAACGTGGAGAGAGCAACAGAAGGGGAACCATAAATCATAAGGATCAAAACTTGGTGGGATGGTCTGCAATCACATGTGATATACATGAATTTTCTCTGAATCCTTCAGTGCCCCCGAGTGAAATGTTCATATGGATTTCACAGGGAAATAACATTTTAAGCTGTAGTTTTTCTCCAAATGTATATGCACTTTGACCCGCCTCCTCCTTAAAATCATGAATTATTGATCAATGGCATTTACAATTTTGGCTTTGACCATCAGATATTCAAGTTCACAAGTAAAAATAACAAAACAAATCTAAAAACTAAACATTTTGAGGCGGGGACCTCTAGTTGAGTTTACATGGAATTACCAATTTTATTTTATTAATTTTTTTTGTCACTAAATAATTCCCATACTATCATTTGTGTTATTTCTCAGTTTTGATGACTTGATTATTATTTTAAAAGTGGAAAATTTGTGTGTGTGTGTGTGTGTGTGTGTGTGTGTGTGTGTGAGTTACAATTTGGTAATTACAAGGGTATTATACTATAAATGTGGTTTATGAGGACATTTCTAGTGTCCCCATTATTCAAATCCCTTAATAAAACATACTAAACAAAGTTTTTTTGTAATGTAATAAGGCAGAAAGTTTTTTTTGTGAGGGTTAGGTTTGTGTGTGTGTGTGTGTGTGTGAGTGTGTATGTGACGCTTTCATTCAATAAATTTCACTTGATAAAAACCTCCTGTCCCACTTTCATAGGTTCACCCTAAAATATGGGAAACTTACATACAATTGTTGGATCCACATAAATGTATCACTTTAGTGTAAGTGTAAGAAATCTAACTGTAATTAAAATTCTGTCAACATGTTCTCACCCTCGGTTGTTCTAAACCCATAGGATGTTTTTTTTCCCCATTGAAGACAAAAGGAGGAATTTTCCTAAATGTTTAGCAGAATTTAAGTCATTATTATTATAAGCTGAAAATCTTCTCCTCTTCCAAAACACAAATCTCATTACTACTTGAACATATTCAAACCTGGTTTGTTAGTTAGAAAGTTACAGTGGATGGGAAAATATCCAGTGAGTTAAGAAAAAACTACCTTTTACTACTAAAAGACTTGGAATACAGCGTACTAGTCATATAGTCTACTTATAGTAATTTTATTGGGTATATTTGAAACAGAGTGTTATAAAGGGAGAGAGAGCATGTAAGTAAAAGATCCATGATGTTTCATGCTTTTCATCTACATCTGTGTTGATGTAACAGTTCCCCTTCTGTCGCTCTCTTACGTTGTGTCAGAGAACGACACTAGGGGTCTCTCTTGAGCGCCGATATTCACCTCTGTACTATGAAAAAAGGCCAATGAGAGTTGGCAGCCAGTATTTGCATGTCCCGCCCCCGGACATACGGGTATTTAAGCAGCGCAAATACGGGAGTTCATTCAGAAAATTTCTTCGGAGCCGATGGTCGTGTTTGCAGTCTGCTGCGTTACTACACACCGAGTTCCTGCTATCCTCTGCTGCATGCTGTTGGATTCTGCGGCGCACAACAGTGGCTTTCTCCTGGTTGCACGGCTGTGCACTTCCTGCCCCTGAGCGCATCGACAGTTGCAGATAGAAAGATCTCTCACGAGTCTTTCATTCATAAAAGAGTGATTTTATTTAAAAGAGTAATTTCCTCTAAAAGAGCAAAAACACAGCGGCGTTGAACGTCCTTTTCAGGACGCCGTCTTTTTAAAGATGCCTTTCCGCCCCTGTGTTGTTTCTGGATGCGGTAGAGTACTCTCCGCTTCCGACGGCCACAGGCGTTGTCTCGTGTGTCTGGGCAGCGATCACACCGAGGCTGCGTTTGTGGATGGTTCATGTTCTCATTGCGAGAACATGACCATGACAACGTTGCGGTCACGGCTTGCTTACAACCGTAAGCAAGCCACTCCAGCCGCCCCCCGCGTCGCTCCTTCTTCCCACGGGATTGAGGACGATGCGGCTGGCGATGGAGGTGATTTGGGGATGGCAGCGGGTTCAGCTCCGCCGGGTACGCCCCCTCCGACCACCCGCGCCCCAGCACGCTCGTTGACTCCCGTCCCCGCTCGAGGTGGCGGGGACGGGCCAGTCTGCCAGTCTGCCTACCCTCTTGCGATGGAAGCAGATGAGTTCGCCGCGACATCGGAGGGCGTGGGCTCTGACGCTGAGGGCTCCTCTGGGCTGCCGCCTTCGGGCTTGCACGCCCAGCAGGAGGCCGACGCGCAGATGTCCGATATGCTTTCCCGGGCAGCCAATAGCGTGGGCCTGGATTGGAACCCTCCATCCTCCCCGCAGCCATCACGGCTAGACGATTGGTTTTTGGGCGTGGGGCGCCGCTCACAGCCTCGCCCCCCCAGTACCTTTCTTCGAGGAATGCCTCGCTTCCTTCAAGCCAGGCACCGTGGTCCCGTTGAAACGTTTCCAACAGCTCCTGGGGCATATGGCATCCTCCGCGGCGGTCGCGCCACTGGGTTGATGCATATGAGACCACTTCAGCACTGGCTCCAGACTCGAGTCCCGAGACGAGCATGGCGCCACGGCACGCACGGCGTGGAAATTACCACTGCCTGCCTCCAAACCTTCAAACCCTGGACAGACCTCTGCTTTCTTCGGGCAGGGGTACCCTTGCAGCAGGTGTCCCGTCGCGTTCTGGTTACAACCGACGCCTCCAAATTGGGTTGGGCCGCCGTGTGCAACGGGCGCAGCAGTCGCAGGCCGGTGGAACCAAGGCTCGCTGCGCTGGCACATCAACTGCCTAGAGCTGCTGGCCGTTCGCCTTGCCCTGAAGAAATTTCTTCCGATGATTCGTGGCAAACATGTCCTGGTCAGGACAGACAGCACCACGGTGGTGGCTTACATAAACCGCCAAGGCGGAGTACGCTCCCCCCACATGTCACAGCTCGCCCGTCGTCTCCTCCTTTGGAGTAAGCAGCGACTGGAGTCGCTGCGCGCCACTCACATCCCTGGCAACCTCAATGTGATAGCGGACGCGCTGTCAAGACAAACCTTGCCTGGCGGAGAGTGGAGGCTCCACCCCCAATCGGTCCAGCTGATTTGGGACAGGTTCGGCAAGGCCCAGGTGACCTGTTTGCCTCCCAGGAAACCTCCCACTGTCCGCTCTGGTATGCCCTCACAGAGGCTCCCCTGGGGACAGATGCTCTGGCTCACAGCTGGCCCGTGGGTCTGCGCAAGTACGCTTTTCCCCCAGTGAGCCTTCTTGCACAGGTGCTATGCAAGGTCAGGGAGGACAAGGAGCAAGTCACTCTGGTGGCCCCCTACTGGCCCAACCGGACGTGGTTTTCGGATCTCACGCTCCTTATGACAGCCCCTCCCTGGCGAATTCCCCTGAGGAAGGACCTTCTTTCTCAGGGACGGGCACGCTCTGGCACCCGCGCCCAGACCTCTGGAAACTCCACGCCTGGTCCCTGGACGGACGCGGAGGGTCTAGCCGCCTACCTTTAGCCGCCATAGACACTATTAACCAAGCCAGAGCCCCTTCGACCAGGCATCTTTACGCCCTGAAGTGGCGCCTGTTCGCGAACTGGTGTTCTTCCCGAGCCGAAGACCCGCAGAAGTGCGCAGTTAGGTCAGTGCTCGTGTTTCTTCAGGAGAGGCTGGAGAGGAGGCTGTCCCCTCCACCCTCAAGGTGTATGTTGCTGCTATCGCGCCCACCATGACACGGTAGACAGCAAGTCTCTTGGCAAGCACGACTTAATCGCCAGGTTCCTAAAAGGTGCCCGGAGGATGATTCCCTCCCGGCCTAACCTATTTCCCTCCTGGGATCTCTCGGTCGTCCTGAGGGGACTCCGGAGACCCCCTTCGAGCCGCTTGACTCAGTTGGACTCAGGGCCCTCTCTCAAGACTGCCCTGCTGATCGCGCCGCCTCCATCAAGAGGGTCGGGACCTGCATGCGTTCTCTGTTAGCGACGCCTGCCTGGAGTTCGGTCCGGCAGACACTTTCGTGATCCTAAGACCGCGACCGGGCTACGTGCCCAAGGTTCCTACCACACCCTTCAGGGATCAGGTGGTGAACCTGCAAGCGCTGCCCCGGGAGGAGGCAGACCCAGCCCTCTCACTGCTGTGTCCGGCACGCGCCTTACGTATTTACCTGGACCGCTCACAGAGCACCAGACGCTCTGAGCAGCTCTTCGCCTGCTTTGGGGACAGCAGAAAGGGAACGCTGTCTCCAAGCAGAGACTCGCCCACTGGGTTGTCGATGCCATTTCCCTGGCTTATCACACCCAGGCCATGCCCCCCTTTGCGGGTCCGAGCCCACTCCACCAGGAGTGTTAGGCCCTCATGGGCACTGGCTAGGGGCACTGCCCTAGCAGACATTTGTAGAGCTGCGGGCTGGGCAACACCTAACACTTTTGCGAGATTCTACAATCTCCGAAGTTGAGTCAGTTTCGGTCCCGTGTTCTCTCAGGTACCGAGCCCGTAGAACTCGGTGACACGCCGATGATCTGACCAGGTGGATCGCTTGCACCCAGCTCCTTCCCCTAACCAGGGGAAACAGTGCACCTTCTTCCCAGGAGATCCCAGGCTTGGGACACTGGTTGGCTCCTCCCTAGCCCTTGCGGGTCGCAGTTCTCGCGGAGGGACTCGCCGACCCAAACCACTGCGGTACCGCTTAGCTACCCTGTACTGGTATAGGGGCCCCACAGGTAAGGCCTCCTGCTCGGACTCCCCTGTGTGTAAAACCACGGTTCTGTCCCCTCACGTGAGTTGACGCCGTGTTTCCCTTAGGCAGTCACAGCTACCTCAGGTGCCGTGCTGTATGCTCCCCCTCTCTGAGGCTGGTGGTACCACCAAGACTACTGTTCCAAGATAAGGCCTAGGTATAGGCCATGCGATGTATGTGCCACTCAAATTTGCCTCCCTCCGGTAGGTGTGGCCTCCGCAGGGTCTTCCCCGCCCTACCAAGGGCTAAGACCCCCTTCCCTCAATGCGCGTAAGGGCCCCGGCCGTAGTTGCTCTATGCGAGAAACATAGAGAGAAAAGAGGCCCAGCCAGGCTGGCCCGCTCCCATGTTGGCGGCCGTCACCTTGTTCCCTCCTCCGGGTAACGATAAGGAATCCTGATGGCTTAAATGGGGCATTGGGGAAGGGTACGCGCGGCTGATACAGTTGGTCGCTCTGCACGTAGGAATACCTGCTCGCTCCTGTATCAGCGGATCACCTACACGGCTCAGCGCATGGCGCTTTTAAGTGGACCCCTAGTGTCGCTCTCTGACACAACGTAAGAGAGCGACAGAAGGGGAACGCCTAGGTTACGTATGTAACCTCAGTTCCCCGATGGAGGGAACGAGACGCTGTGCCCCCTTGCCACGCCGCTGAGCCGAGCCCCTGTTGTGGCCGGACCATTTCCGGCTCCTCAGAAAAATCCTGAATGAACTCCCGTATTTGCGCCGCTTAAATACCCGTATGTCCGGGGACGGGACATGCAAATACTGGCTGCCAACTCTCATTGGCCTTTTTTCATAGTACAGAGGTGAATATCGGCACTCAAGAGAGACCCCTAGTGTCGTTCTCTGACACAACGTCTCGTTCCCTCCATCGGGGAACTGAGGTTGCATACGTAACCTAGACGATTCAGCTGTAATGGTGCAGATATTTAGACCTGGATGTAATTTGTGGAGGTAGAACTCTCTTTTTGACCAGCACAGACACCTTGGGCTCTCGACAGACTATAAGTAATAAATACACACAAAAATGAATTTTTGAAATTTATCCTAGGGTCAAAAGCTTATGTCAATATTTATGAAGATGCTGTCACAGAGGAACTGAACCAAGCGAAGGTAGGATCCAATCGCGGGACTTTGTTGACTCAACTGGTGAAGCAATAACAGAACAATCAATAACAGGAAAATAATGGTAGGAAAACAAATCTAGTAATCCACAATGAGGATATCTAGACACCACTAGGAAGATATATACACACAGTGAATATAATGGGGGACTAGACAAAGGTTGACTGAACTAGGAAGTCTATACACTGGTGGCCAAAATTTGGAACAATGTACAAATTTTGCTGTTATGGAAAGAAATTGGTACTTTTATTCACCAAAGTGGCATTCAACTGATCACAATGTGTAGTCAGGACATTAATAACAAGAAAAATTACAATTAAACTTCAACTACTTCAAAGAGTTCTCATCAAAAAATCCTTCACGTGCAGCATTGACCGATTTGCAGAATCTTGACATTCTACCTGTCAGTTTGTCCAGATACTCAGGTGACATTTCACCCCACACTTCCTGTAGCACTTGCCATAGATATGACTGTCTTGTTGGGCACTTCTCACACACTTTACAGTCTAACTGATCCCACAAAAGCTCACTGGGGTTAAGATCCATAACACTCTTTCCCAATTATCTGTTGTTCAATGTCTGAGTTTCTTTGCCCACTCGAACCTTTTCTTTATGATTTTCTGTTTCAAAAGTGTCTTTTTCTTTGCAATGCTTCACATAAGGCCAGCACCCCTGAGAGTCTTTACTGTTGTACATGAAACTGGTGTTGAGCGGGTAGAATTCAATGAAGCTGTCAGCGGAGGACATGCGAGGCGTCTATTTCTCAAACTAGAGACTCTGATGTACTTATCCTCTTGTTTAGTTGTACATCTGGTCTTCCACATCTCTTTCTGTTCTTGTTAGAGTCAGTTGTCATTTGTCTTTGAAGACTGTAGTTACACCTTTGGATGAAATCTATTTTTTTTTAAGGCAGTTTCAAGCATTGTATTGCCTTCATTCCTCAAAACAATGATTGACTGATGAGTTTCTAGAGAAAGCTGTTTCTTTTTTTTGCCATTTTTGACCTAATATTGACCATAAGACACACCAGTTTATTGCACACTGTGGCAACTCAAAAACAAAAACACAAAAACAATGTTAATTAAGTTGGCTTGTGAAAGCCAACTTACTGAAATCCTACTTAAACTTATTATTATTCCGCTTATTCTTCTTAGCGGTGAAATTTCTATATCTAACTCCTCCTAGAGCTTTAACTCCACATACTCCAAACTCGGCTCAGACACTCAAACTGTTCTGACTCGAGTTGCTATATCTTTTCTAACTGATCGGACTTACGGTTTTCCTAAAAATGACGATCAAACTCGGAAAAAACTCCAATTGACTTAACATTGCGGAATGTTCAGAAATTCAAATTCCAACTGACATTTTCACACACACAGACAAAAAGGGCCTGTCAGCCCTGCATCTCTCCCTCTCTCTCTCCCTCAGAGGATTTCTTTTATCAAGCAGCCAAAAAGTAATGACCTAAAATCTTCCTAGCCACACGCTAAAACATGCTAAAAACGTGCTAGCATCTATCTGAGGGTCAATATCTATCTATCTATCTATCTATCTATCTATCTATCTATCTATCTATCTATCTATCTATCTATCTATCTATCTATCTATCTATCTATCTATCTATATATCTGAGGGTAAATATCTATCTCTCTCTCTATCTATCTATATCTATCTCTCTATATATCTAAGGGTAAATATCTATCTATCTATCTATCTATCTATCTATCTATCTATCTATCTATCTATCTATCTAGCAACTAAGTTAAACTTTTTAACACTACACTGTAGAACTGGCTCATTAGAGTCATTCATTTGGGAATCAGACTACACTGCTCACACTGTATGTTTCACACTGTAGATTCAAAAGAACTGGCTCATTAGAGTCATTCATTTGGGAATCAGACTAAACTGGTCACACTGTATGTTTCACATTGTAGATTCAAAAGAACTGGCTCATTAGAGTCATTCATTTGGGAATCAGACTACACTGGTCACACTGTATGTTTCACATTGTAGAGTCAAAAGAACTGGCTCATTAGAGTCATTAATTTGGGAATCAGACTACACTGGTCACACTGTATGTTTCACATTGTAGAGTCAAAAGAACTGGATCATTAGAGAGTCATTAATTTGGGAATCAGACTACACTGGTCACACTGTATGTTTCACACTGTAGAGTCAAAAGAACCGGCTCATTAGAGTCATTAATTTGGGAACACACACAGACAAAAAGGGCCTGTCAGCCCTGGATTTTGTATTGAACATAGCTCTGGATCACAGTGTCATAGAGACAAGGGGCGGGCTCATTTTACTCAGACGACCAATCAGTCTCTCGGGATCATTGTGAAGCTATCAAGCCACGCCCTAGCAACAATTTAAAGCACCTTAGCAACAACTCCCATAGACTTCTAATGAAAGATATCAAAGGGATATCTCCGGATAGAAGTGTCATAGAAACACAAGGGTGATCTCGTTTGACTCGGGGCAGCAAACAGCCAATCATGAATCACCTCAACACTTCCTAGCCCCTCCCTAGCAACCATTGTCGAGCACCTTAACAACCAAAATCCATAGAGGGATATCTTCCATTCTGAATGTCACAGAGGCATGGGAGTTGGTTTATATCATTCATACTGACAAGCAGCCTTTGGAGTTTCATGATTGGCAATGGTCAAGCCACTCCCTAGCAACTAAACAGAGTACCCTAGCAACCGTTTAGCAATAACTATATCTCTGCACCAGAAAATCAGAGCGACTTCTGGGTTCATTTATTTCAATCAGGATGGCAAGGAGACTTGATAAATATCACTATGGTAACTGCCTAGCAACCACATGGGGTTACCCTAGCAACCGAATAACAAATCACATATCTCTGCACCAGAAAATCAGAGAGACTTCTGGGTTGATTTATTTCAATCAGGATGGCAAGGAGACTTGATAAGTATCACTATGGTAACTGCCTAGCAACCACATGGGGTTACCTTAGCAACCGAGTAACAAATCACATATCTCTGCATCAGAAAATCGTAGAGACTTCTGGGTTGGTTTATTTCAATCAGGATGGCAAGAAGACTTGATAAGTATCACTATGGTGACTGCCTAACAACCAGATGGGGTTACCCTAGCAACCGAGTAACAAATCACATATCTCTGCAACAGAAAATCGTAGAGACTTCTGGGTTGATTTATTTCAAACAGGATGGCAAGAAGACTTGATAAGTATCACTATGGTAACTGCCTAGCAACCAGATGGGGTTACCCTAGCAACCGAGTAACAATTCACATATCTCTGCAACAGAAAGTCGTAGAGACTTCTAGGTTGATTTATTTCAATCAGGATGGCAAGGAGAGTTGATAAGTATAACTATGGTAACTGCCTAGCAACCACATTGGGTTACCCTAGCAACCGAGTAACAAATCACATATCTCTGCACCAGGAAATCGTAGAGACTTCTGGGTTGGTTTATTTCAATCAGGATGGAAAGAAGACTTGACAAGTATCACTATGGTAACTGCTTAGCAACCAGATGGGGTTACCCTAGCAACCGAGTAACAAATCACATATCTCTGCAACAAAAAATCGTAGAGACTTCTGGGTTGATTTATTTCAAACAGGATGGCAAGAAGACTTGATAAGTATCACTATGGTAACTGCCTAGCAACCAGATGGGGTTACCCTAGCAACCGAGTAACAAATCACATATCTCTGCAACAGAAAGTCATAGAGACTTCTAGGTTGATTTATTTCAATCAGGATGGCAAGGAGAGTTGATAAGTATAACTATGGTAACTGCCTAGCAACCACATTGGGTTACCCTAGCAACCGAGTAACAATTCAAATATCTCTGCACCAGGAAATCGTAGAGACTTCTGGGTTGGTTTATTTCAATCAGGATGGCAAGAAGACTTGATAAGTATCACTATGGTATCTGCCTAACAACCAGATGGGGTTACCCTAGCAACCGAGTAACAAATCACATATCTCTGCAACAGAAAATCGTAGAGACTTCTGGGTTGGTTTATTTCAATCAGGATGGCAAGAAGACTTGATAAGTATCACTATGGTATCTGCCTAACAACCAGATGGGGTTACCCTAGCAACCGAGTAACAAATCACATATCTCTGCAACAGAACAACATAAAGACTTCTGGCTTTGTTCATGGGACTCAGGGTAGCAAGGATCAATCAATCTATCTATCTATCTATCGGAGGGTCAATATCTATCTATCTATCTATCTATCTATCTATCTATCTGTCTCTCTGTCTGTCTGTTGTCTATCTATCTATTTGAGGGTCAATGTCTATCTATCTATCTATCGATCTATCTATCGATCTATCTCTCTCTCTCTATCTATCTATCTATCTATCTATCTATCTATCTGAGGGTCTATCTATCTATCTCTGTATCTCTATCTATCTGAGGGTCAATATCTATTTATCTGTCTATCTGTCTATCTGTCTGTATGTCCATCTATTTATCTATCTATCCATCTATCTATCTATCTATCTATCTATCTATCTATCTATCTATCTATCTATCTATCTAGCAACTAAGTTAAACTTTAAACTACAAACTACTTTAAACTTCAAACTACTTTAAACTTCAAACTACTTTAAACTATAAACTACTTTAAACTATAAACTACTTTAAACTCATTTAAACTACTTTAAACTTCAAACTACTTTAAACTATAAACTACTTTAAACTATAAACTACTTTAAACTATAAACTAATTTAAAGTAATTTAAACTTCAAACTACTTTAAACTTCAAACTTTCTGGTCCAAACTTTCACAAGCCAACTTAAAGTTTGTACTCAAACTTTTTAATCTAGTTTTAATTTAATGAACCAAATATCTTTCAACTGTGTTTGATATAATGGCAAGTGATTTTCTAGTTCCAAATTAGCAGTTTAGCATGATTACTCAAGGATAAGGTGTTGGAGTGATGGCTGCTGGAAATGGGGTCTCTCTAGATTTGATCAAAAATTCCTTCTTTTTTTCAAATAGTGATGGTGCTGTTTTTTACATCAGTAAAGTCCTGAATATACTTTGTGATCAGTCACACTTTGGTGAATTAAAGTACCAAATTCCTTCCGAAAAAGCAAAATCTGAACATCATTCCAAACTTTTGGCCACCAGTGTATATACAGATGAATAGCTGATAGGGGAACAGGTGAGAATACTAATCAGAAGTCTGGAGAATTAGATCGAGGTAGGATGGCATAGGAGACACACACACACACACACACACACACACACACACACACACACACACACACACACACACACAGAGTAAAGGCACAGACACATTACAAACAAAGGGTGAATTCTCTAAACAGTTATACAATTTTAGAGTAAAACCTACATCTTATTCACATATCACCCACAGTACTGTAAGTAACCCCGTGCGTTTGTATATTAATAGTTATACCGTTAGCACTTTAAAGTAATGTTCCCTTTGTCACAGGTTTATGAAGGGGTTAAATAATTAATTAATTAAAAAGTAATTTACAAATGCATTATAAATCATTGATATGGGGTTATAACATTAATAAAAAAGGGGACTTAAATGCAATATAGGTGATAAATGTTACTTATTCAGAATCAGAATTACTCAACATTAGTAACCAATAAAAATGTATCTAAATGTAAAGTGGACACATTTGAGGAATTTAGTAAGGATTTAGCAACATTAGAAACCTATATACATAAAGTTCAGTATGGTTTAATGCTCATCAGACTTTATTATGATATAGGCTGTGAATGACCATGAAGAGCTGAATAGTGTTTCTGCAGAGGATTTTTAGGTAACTAGGACTAGGTAAGTTGGTAGCACCGTTCTTTTGACATCAATGTGACAAGGAAAACATGAGTGAGTCAAGACAATGAATATAAACAAAAGGAGGACTTTAGCTAAATGTGTCAGATTCACACACATGAGAGCTATTTGCTTGATGAAATTAACGTTGCTCTATTGCTGCTCGAGTTAACAAAAGTGTATTTAAAATGGATTGAGTATATTTTTATGGCTAGGGCTGGTGCGATGGAGATGCGAGGTCAGGGTCGGCGCCATGAGGGGCCCCAGGGGGCCCCAGGGGGCCTGGCCCGGCCACCTAGGTCACTGTGCCCCCTCACCTCTGGTCAGCACACCACCCTGCCTCGTAACGCGATTTCAGCCGCTGAGTCTCAGCAACAGGCAGGCTACCACTGTGCCCTCTTATTCCTGACATATTATAATTAACTACATATATATACATATATATATATATATATATATATATATATATATATATATATATATACATATATATATATATATTTTTTTTTTTTACTATTTTGTAAATGTATTTAGTTTTACCATGATTAAATAAGCTTTGCATTTGCACTCTTGACAGGCGATTAACTAAATTACGTCAGCTTGTATGTATGTGTGCGCAATCTCCGCAGCGAAGATTAATTCTGCATTCTCTGGTACACAGTTACAGCGAGCACGAAAGATACACCTGTCCCAGCAAAATGGAGTCGACAGGTAAACAAGAACCTGAGTATGTAATTGAAGAAACAACTGGAGCCAACTTCAATGATAAAGTGGAGCTACGCAGGCTGTACTTCAGTGCTTTGGATCATATTCTTGGTGAAATAGAAGTGCGTTTCAGTGAACGTAATTCAAAGTTTGCCGCAGCACTTGCCGCTCTTGACCCAGAAAATGAGACCTTTTCGGATGTAAAGTCCATAAAGCCCATCATGGATTTAACTAATTCTACCATTGTGGAAACGGAGTGCATTGTTGCAAAGCAATATATCTCCAGAATCAAAACGGAGGAAAGCCAGCAGATGATGACTACTAGGAGACTTCTCTATGAACATCACAAAGTAGGCCTACTTGAAGTGTTTTGTCCGCACTTAAACTCGCTGTCACATTCAGGGCCTCTACCGCTATGTGTGAGAACTCATTTTCTGTGCTCAAGAACGAGTAATGAACCACACTAGGGTGACCACCTGTCCCGCATTCTGCATTCTTCCAATTCGAAATTGGAAGCTTTCCTGCAAGCAATAAGCAGTGTCCCGCATTTCAGTTTTGTCTGTATTATCTTTTTTATTATTATTATTATTATTTCGGCATCATTTTATTTCATCGTCCTTTAATTACAAATTCACTATAAAAAAAAGTTAATAAGAAAACTCTGAACATGTGCAGTGCAGCCTTTTTTTCTTGCCAGAGCGGGAAAACGCTGGGGAAAAAAACTGCAACAGAAAAATGGGTCTGTCCGTAGCTCCCGAGAAGAAAATGTTTCTTTGTTCGTATAATAAATAATTGGAGAAAATATATACATGGTTAAAACCAGTTACAGGTGACCCTAAAAAAGGAGAGTGCAGGTACCTAATACAATAATAGTAAGTTATCTCTCCCTCGTGTCCCGCATTGTCCCGCAAAATCAGGTCTGCTGACCTGCAACAGAGCAATAGCCAGGTGGTCACCCTAAACCACACCCGTAAGGCTTGTGCAACTTGCATTTGAGCGGGACCTTACAAAGAAAATACGCAACAAATGGAAAGACCTTGTTCTAAGGAAGTTTAACACTTCCACTCGTCGACTGCAGCTTTTCTAAAGGTAGGATGTGTTTTTGCTTTTTTGTCTTTGTTACTGATTGATTATATAGTCAGTGCTGGTCCTTATTATTTATGAGAATGCTGTAGGCAGCGTTGCTCTGTATCGTCACGTCGGGTAGATGGTGGCATGATGGTTGTTGTTGTTATTTAAATTAAAAGTGGGTGTATTATTATTTTTATTATTATTGAGGGTGGGAGAGGTAGGCCCCCCCAGTGACACATCGAGGCCCCTTCGTTCCGTATGTCCTGGCGCCGACCCTGTGCGAGGTGTGGTGCGAGCTTTCCAAATAGTTACCTGTTAGAACAAAATAAAAGAATGGTTAATACCGTTCTTTTTAAAATGACAGTACTCTGCACTATGTGGTGTGTGAAATACCAATTGCAGTGTTGCCAGATCTCACAAGAGAAGCAAACAATCTGCTCTGGAATAATAAACTCAAAATAAGCCACTTGCCTTGAAATTAACAAAGAATTAGCGGTTTATCTCAATAGAAATCATAACAAGCATACAGTTAATTCAAAGTTAAGTAAAATGATCTGAAAAGATCTGCTTCTGAATCAAAACCCGGCAGCATCAAATCTGTTTTAATGCATCATATCTCACAATAATTCAGTGTAGATTTGGAAACAACTGAGAGAAGTACTTTTTATAACTAATAATGTTTTCCTTGTATCTGAATTAGCCGTGCATGTATATGTAGTAATTATACATAGTTGTTTAAAAAGTCTTCATTCAGAGAATACAACATCCACAACAGATAATTAGGCAAAGAAATGTGTGATGCAGCAGTTTCCTTCAGGATCAAAACACATGTATAATTTTAAATAATTTTTAAAACTACAAAAAAATTGTAGTTCTAAAAATATACTGTGATAAACCCTTTAGTTTCATGAAAAAATTATTCGAACAAAAGTAATAGGTTATAACTGGTTTCACCAAAATACATTGCGCAGCCTTAAAGCCCAGGGCACCCCCGGGCAGTCAAGGGCCCCTGGGCATTGGCCCGGTCAGTAATACGTCCCTGCCCCTAAGGAATTGGTGCCCTAGGCAGACTGTGTAATATGCTTATAGGGAGCAGTGGTACTGATTGTGGCTGCAATAATTGTAGTATGGCAAAGATTTTTTTTTCTTTCTTTTTTTCCCCCTAGAGTTTCTGAAGTGCAAATAAACAACTCTATCAGAGAATGCAATTAAGTTTTTACCGAATTCACCAAAAAAATTTTTTTGACAGAGACAGAATGTCTACAAAGGTGCATTATCTCTAACTGCAGTGAACTCTGATTTGATTTGAAGTGAGACCTCTAATGCAGATGGGCTGGGTGCCCGTCCAGGTGCCTTTAGGCTGACACGTCCTCTGTGCATTGCCACTCAAAGCATAAGAGTGGTTACAGAAGAAATCCACTGTTTCAGGAAAGAGGCCTAGCAACAACTCATATTAACCTTGATACAATGGTGGTGGAGGGGGACAATGTCTCCCTTCACCATCTAAGAGAGAAAGACAGAGGGAGAAAATGTGAGAAAGAAAGAAAGAAAGAAAGAAAGAAAGAAAGAAAGAAAGAAAGAAAGAAAGAAAGAAAGAAAGAAAGAAAGAAAGAAAGAAAAAAAGATTTTAAAATCTTAGCAAAGATGAATAGTAAAATAATAAAAATAAATTAAAATATAGCTACGAGCAGACGGGCCCAAGCATCATGGGTCCATTTCCACTTTTGGAAAACAATAGGAGGACACAGCAACAACTCAACATTAATGTAAACATGGACCCTAATCATATGAGTAATAGACATGTGCCACCATTCCAGTTTGACTACAACTTCACAACATTTTCCATCAGCTGTGTCTAAACAATTTAAGCAATTTGGTTAAATGTAAGAGAACATTTTCAAAGTCTGTTGTAAGTTCCACATTTCCTGCTGCCAGTTGGTGGCGCTATGACCGTGACCCACAATAGCCACGTCCATGTGATTAACCCCCAAGAAAAAAACATACAAGTAAATTTTGATCTAAATCACACAATGCATGCTAAATATATCTATCTGTCTGTCTGTCTGTCTTTCTGTCTGTCTGTCTGTCTGTCTGTCCACATATATATCTATCAATCTATCTGTCTGTCTATCTATCTATCTATCATCAATTTTAAATTGTAATTTTACATTTTTTGCTGATTAATTTGAGAATTTAATATAATTATTTATTGAAAAATATATGTAGCTCTAAAGATTATATTGTAATGAAGTTATTTACCATTTTTCTTCATCCATTAACCGGCTTTAAATTAAATGAACAAATGTAATTCATGGCATTAGGTGTTAAGATAGATAGATAGTAGATTTTAATATGAGTACAGAAGTCATTTAGGCTTGTAATTTCGTTGCAATTCTGTTTTTTTTTTTTCTGTTCACTGTCAAAATAAATGAAGTACATTAACTTTGAGTCTGCATTCGATTTTTTGGCCGATATGTGCTTGTTTTTAACCTCTTATTTGAACCTTTTATTTGAAAGATAAAATGTAACACAAATAATTACTTAAGATAGACAACATTTCTCAACAAATACATTTATTGAACACTTGACCAATCTGCACTTGTACACTTAAATTAAAAATGTATAATGTAAAAACATATTTTATAAATAATGTATAACAAATATATTAAATAAACGAAGCAGGTGTTCCGAACTGATCCGAGACACGAAGGTTGAGATCCAAATGCAGCTTTAATTAAGGGGCAATCCAGACACGTAATCCAATATTCAGAGCATCCAAGAGAAGCACAGGCATAACTAGGGATGGGTATCGTTAAGGTTTTAATGGTATTACTCTTACCGATACTGCTTATCGATCCGGTACTTTAACGGTATTCTTAACGGTTCTTTTTGTTATATATATTAAACAAAGATAAACGTTATATAGGCACAGTGATTTAATTTCAGGAAGGTCTACTAACATTACTGTTCAGGTGTGGTCTAAAAAGAAATCTAATAAAGTAATCAATTGTAAAATAACACTGCATAGTTTATCATAGATAGATTAATGCTTATTAATGCAGAAGTTATTCATTCAAGGGCTGTAAGTGATTTTCTCTTTGCCTTTTGTTGTTTGATTCGCAGTAATGGCTCAATCGTCACATGTTTAATAGACAGCTTCCCCTTTAAGACCGAGTCTAATAGACTCCTGATGCGCCATATTTTCTCCCAACTATTTCCATAACTACGTCCATTTAAGACATAAACTGTGTTTAAGTGAATCTCCAAGCCGGTCGTTTTGACATATTCTTGTGTATAGTTGATCGTTTAGACGCGCACATGAAACCCAAAGTAGTCTATACTTTGCTTGTCTCGTTGCTGTGTGTTTCGGAGCGCGCGCCGCCTTGGGAACGGTCTCTCTTGTGCTCTTTTTATTATTAAACGCGTCCCTCAGTTTAGCAACAGTAGCTAGACTGCATTTTACAACAATCACCGATCGTGCTGATTCTGACGTTAAGTTTGAGTTTTAGGGAGGAATGTCAGTGCACCGCTGTGAAGGGAAGGAAGTTTTGCTAGACAGAATGCGGCTTATGTATAAATATTATTTTTATAATCTTTGGAAGGCGAAATCTAAAATAAAATCAGACTAATATCACAGATCTAAACCAGGCCACGTTTGAACGTTTAGTTCTGTCACTCATTAAGCGGGGCTCTTGTTGTGCTCGCTGTGCACGAGATCTCTCTCTCTCTCTCTCTCTCTCTCTCTCTCTCTCTCTCTCTCTCTCTCTCTCTCTGACTGCGAATAGCTAAATTGCATCACAGACAAATGGTTTCATATTATTATACATAGAAATGGCTGGCGAGATAAAAGAACTTTCTCTTTATAGCAATAATAAATGTATTTTCTTAATTTCTCCAGTACTGACAGCAGAACCGATAACGTCCGAGCTTACCAAAGCCAGTCCTTCAATAGCCTATAGTGCGTTGGTATCTTTTTTATTACTTATTTCTCTGCATTGTGTGACAACCCTCTCAAATATAAGACACACAAACAGAACAAATAAAAGTCTCAGATTCACTGTTCTCTCTCCCTCGTGTCACACTGGTGGAGCCGGCACACAATCAGTGTTTCCATGGGAACGGTGATAGATCTCGGGGAGATGCTGATCACAGCAATGGTTTACTTGCCCATTACCATCTGCTCCACACTGATTGCACTCCCTACTTATTCAATGTGTGTCACCTCCTTATTTGCCCATTTATTGTTCTCTTTCATGTTAACTGTTCTCTCTTGTAGCATGCTCGTGTGTCTGTTGGTTGCCACTCTGTAGAGGTTTGGTTACCTTCCTGTTTGCCATCACCCTCATTCATGTGTTCATGTGGAGGAGGATTCCTCGGTCTCTGCCTGCGTTTCAAGGACAATATCATCTGGGCTTTGCTTCGCAATCAATGGACTCTCTTCGGGTTGTTCCTGACTTCCACAAAGCACACATTTATCATACGAACACACCCTTCACTAGCACATTGCGGCTCACTGGATTTCAGCCTTCTGCCGCCGGAATCAGGTGCACTTTATCTTGACATTGAGAACTTTGTTAATAAAACCATTGAACGGTCATCGCTGCATTTGGGTCCTTTGTCTTATGGCAATGAATAAAGGAATTTCACTTTTCCGCTTGTTGCAACGTAATAGATACATTGCCACAACTATAGTTTGGTTATCAAATTACGCTGTATTTAAGAAATGGCCAAGTAATTAGGCTAGCTGGAATTACAAAATGGCTGAATTTGCTGCTGCTTTTCTCAAATATTGCAATGCAATTTGCTGTATCTTTTTGGGTTGTTTTGCAGTGAAAACTCACAAATCATCATTATATACAGTACATCTGTAATTGTGTTTACTACATTTGAAATGCAATTACATGTAAATATTTTTGTGCATAATAACTGAATATGCAGTTAGCAACAAAAAAATTTAAATAATAAAAATGCATACAAAAATATCATATATTTAGGTGAAAGCTGTGGGGATTGAAAGACCCTTAATTATTTTTGTGTTATAATTTTTTTCCTCAGAGAATGCAATAAAACTTAGATGTACAATAAATCTGTAAGCTAAAAGCACAAACGAGGATTCAATAATTAGGCCTGTTGCCATTATTACATAGTCTAATATTTAAATCTGGCATATGGCCATATACAGCCACAGCCAATGCATTTTAAATATAGTCCTTCAGTGTGATTCATGTCATTAAGAAAACACAGTTTCACAATGAATAAGACACCCTATGCCCATCATATATTACGTGGCAGTCAACTAATAATACCAATTGACATTTTAAAAACACGTCCACGCACGAAAGCCAGACCCAAGCAGGTCTAATACCAAGAAAAGGATGTCTAATATTTGCTATTTAAATTTTGCTTGCAATAAATGTAGTTTTTTCAGGATACACGGTTACTTTTCAAAACTTGATCAGACACTGAATGCTCAAGCAGCCTAATTTACACTTCAGATGTTGCTATAATGATGTGAAAATAACTTAACAATTTACTTGAAGTGAAAATCAGCCCTCCTTTCCTATTTAATAAATCAATCACAAGATCATGCAGAACATCACCTGTTTTTATATCCATAAGGATCTCTTTCTCAACGGCAATACCAGCAGTGACAGTTGACTCCTCAGATCTCGCGCTCTCCGCTTTCAAATTACGTCACTAAAAGTGTGATTGTGACAAGGCCAGCTAGAAGGCCTCGACTGGCACATATCCTAAAGACCACACCCACAAGAACAAATAAATCAATCTGATTGGCTGATGAATCTTGTAACTGTCAAAGGACATGTGTTTTTTGTTGTTGAAATTTGTATTTATGTTTTTTGTTATAAATTAATGTCAATTTGAGTTCATTCAATTTAAAAATAATCAAAACGATATTCAGAAGCCGGTATTTATAATGTATGCCCTTTGAGGTGTTTAAAGTTAGGGGTTCTTTAAGGAGGATTTACGTAGAAAACGTGATGTCACATGACCCGGTTCAGTTTGGAGCGGGTCTGCGTCATTTTGGGGTCAATGAACATGGATGCAGAGAAACGACATGTAGTCTGGAAAAGAATTGCCTAATCTGCATGGTTTGAGAGGCGTACACGGTAATTTACCTTTATATATATTTTATAATGTTGTTTTATATTATTTTACGTGCATGATGTGATGTGCTATTCATGATGTTGATTGGATTTTCATATTTTCTGTTGTCATTCACTTGCATATCATAGGACATTGGCACGAGAGACTTGTAAAGGACTGAGAAATGCATATTTTGTATATGTTTTTATTTCTTGTAGTTTTCACGGTGTCTATGGTGTCTACTGAAGAGAGAGTAAATAAACAACAGAAGACATCTGTATGAAGCGTGGCCTTTATTTCGTCAGACCAGTGCAGCTATAGTGAAAACGTGACGCCACAGCCGACAGCTTAAAGAGTGGAACGGCATCGGCTGGATGAGAAGAGATCGCGGGCGCATCACGTACAGAAGAGACGTCGGATACGAAAAGAAAGCACGATCGCGGGACTGTCGCGTGGAAAGAGAAAGCGTCAGAGACGAGGCTTACCGTTATGCACGCAATTGTCACCGCCAGGGAAGTACCGCGACCGGACCAGTAGAGGGCGACATTTATCAGCGTAGACTACAGCTTTGCAAGTATCCTTTCTACAGGCTACAGAGAACAGTGTTTGTTTAACTCCATCACTGTTACAAGCAGATGAGTGCTGCTCTGCAATTAACAGCAGATTAGACTGTGCTGCTTTTACATTTTTATGTCAAAAAGAAAAGAAAAAAGTAAAGATAAATTATTTGTATTTATATTGTTGATTTTTACAGCCTAATTGGTGTGTATGCTTTACAATTGACATAGTGGTGAAGTTACAAGGTTCACAAAAGTGTTATGCTAAAAAAACCTTTGCAATGTCAGTTCATGGAGAAAAATCACAATATGATGAATCAAGTGAGATAACTGAGTCCCTTCAGGCAGAGTTGACTAGCTTAAATGAACAGTTAAGATTTCAAAATGATGATGCTGAAAGGGAAAGATTAGAGTCACTCATAGCTGATATTCATGCTAAAATACAGTCACTTCAAATAGCAAAACCTACTGCTTCCACTTCAAGAAGAGATGAACCCAGGAAATCTTCACGAGAGAGAAAATTAACTCCAAAAATGCAAGAGCTTAAACAGCAAGAAGTTTCTCAGAAGGAGAGTAAATTCAGTAAGTTGTATGAAAGCTGGAAAGAACAAGTAAGAACTGCACGTACAAAACTTAAGGATGAGTGCTCTGACCAAGACTTGGGTGACATGATGGATAGTGTTGAAGGGCTGGAAACTCAAGTGAAAAATATGTATGAACTTATGCGATCTCAATCAGTACCTTCAACTGAGATTAGAAGAAAAATTGATTCCTGTACAGCAGTAACAACCGATTTGATGAGGCTGATGAAAGTACGTATGAGTGAAGTGGGGCAAGAGGAATTTGATGCTAGTGCAGAAGAGGCCAGAATTCGTATGGTGCTTGACAAAGAGTATGCTAAGTCAATATTTTCAGTTACAAGCTCCAAGTCTACTATTCGTAGTCACCGTTCAAGCTACTCATCAGAACAGCAAAGCATCTCTGCAAAACGAGCAGAGTTTGCTGCACAGTTGGCTGCAAAGCAGGCAGAGATAAAGATGGAGGAGGCTATTGCTGTTCAAAGACAAGAACTTAAAAGATTGGAAAATGAGCGAGATATTCAAGTAATAGCTGCAAAGCTCAAGGCATACTCTGAAGCTGACTCAGATGAGCCCAATAACAAAAGTAAAACAGCACGCAGTGAGGTAGTTAATTGTTCTCCAGTATCTTTTAAGGAGATTAAAGAGGAAAAAACAACCCATTCTGATAGGGAAGCCTCAGTAGTACAAGCCCTACATGACACAATGGTTCTCAGCAGACTTCCTGCACCTGAGGCCTCAGTTTTCTCAGGGGACCCACTTAAGTTCTTAGAGTGGAGAACAAGTTTCAAGGCATTGATAGAACAGCGATGCACAAATTCAGCTGATAAGTTGTTCTATTTACAAAAATATGTCAGTGGTGAGGCACGATCTGTATTGGAAGGAAGCTTCTACAGAAAGGACGATAAAGCCTATGATCAAGCATGGGAAGCACTGAATTCTCGGTATGGCCATCCATTTGTAATTCAGAGTGCTTTTAGAGAAAAACTGAATAACTAGCCAGTCAGTTAAACTGAGAGAGTTAAGTGACTTTCTGACTGCCTGCAGCAATGCCATGCCACACATCAAAGGGCTTCAGGTGTTAAATGACTGTGAAGAGAACAGAAAAATGCTACAAAAGCTCCCTGATTGGGTGACATCTCGTTGGAATCGCCATGTTACAATCCAGTTAAGACAAACCGAGGAATACCCTAATTTCAAGGAGTTTGCTGAATTTCTGGCTCAAGAAGCAGAAATAGCCTGCAACCCTGTAACATCCTTTCACGCCTTGAAGCTCTCTGAAGAACGGCCATCTAGAGAAGTTAAGCGCTCAAAGGCTAATGCATTCATCACAAATGTGAAAGCATCAGACAAACCAAGCACAGTGCCGAAAACATACAGTGTTGAGGGAAGCAACTCAGCGTTTTCAAACAGACCCAATAAAGTAAGCGCAGCTCCTTTATGTTCATACCTAGTCACTTGCAGGTGTTGTGGGGAAAGTCACTCCATCTACAAATGTCAAACGTTTGCTAGTAAGTCTGTGGAGGACAAGAGAAAGTTCATATTTGACAATAACCTGTGCTTTGGCTGTCTTAGGAAAGGACACAATTCAAAGGATTGCAAGAGTAAAGCTACTTGTAGTATTTGCAAGAAACATCATCCAACACCACTTCATGAAGACCGTCCGTCTTCTGCAGTACTTTCTCGTGTTATGCAAACAGAAGAAAACACATCTTCCCTTTCATGTTGCATAGACAGTGGTAACGGTGGGAGCACATCAATGATAGTGCCTGTATGGATTTCTTCAATGGACAATCCTGAAAGAGAGACCTTAGTTTATGCTCTACAAGATACCCAGAGTAGCAACACCTTTGTAGACCAAGAGGTATGTGAGAGGATGGGGGTAGTTTCAGAGCCTGTCAAGTTAAAGCTTACTACAATAATGGGAAAGGATTCTGTCGTTCAAAGTGAAAGAGTTAGTGGGCTCAGAGTTAGGGGGTTTTCCTCTCATGGCCTAATTAATTTGCCACCTTCCTATACCAGAGATTTCATCCCACTTGACCGTTCCCACATTCCTACCTCTGAAACCGCAAGAAGGTGGCTACATCTGAATAAAATAGCACAGGAAATACCAGAGCTGTTGGATTGTAAGGTTGGACTTCTGATAGGTTATGACTGCTCAAGAGCTTTAGCGCCTCGACAAGTCATCACAGGAGGTAATAATGAGCCGTATGCCATCAGGACTGACCTGGGTTGGAGTATTGTTGGTAGTTCACCACAGGTTGTAAAGTCGACAGAAGTCACAGGTCTGTGTCATCGTGTATCTGTTAAGGAACTTCCAATACTGACTCCTGTTGCTGTCATCAGAGCCCTTGAATCAGACTTTAGAGACACAAACCCAAAGGAAAAGAGCATATCGCAAGACGATATACAGTTCATGCAATTACTGAATGGAAAAATTCACCAGAATACAGAGGGACACCTGGAGATGCCCCTCCCCTTCAAGACACGCCCACAATTACCAGAAAATAAGCGGCTAGCTCTTGTGCGGCTGAAACGTTTGAAAGGAAAATTTGAGAAAAACACCAAATTCAAGAATGACTATGTTAAATTTATGGAAAGTGTCTTCAATGATGGTGATGCTGAGAGAGCTGAACATCAACCCAAGGCAGGAAATGTCTGGTATATTCCTCACCAAGGGGTGTATCACCCTAGAAAGCCAGAGAAGATTAGAGTTGTGTTCGACTGCTCTGCCAAGTATGATGGCACCGCTTTAAATGATCACTTGCTTACTGGACCTGATCTCACCAATGGGCTTACAGGGGTACTCTGCAGGTTTCGCAAACATCCAGTCACAGTTATTTGTGATGTAGAAAGGATGTTCCACAGATTCCATGTGAGCCAGGAAGACAGAGATTACTTGCGGTTCCTGTGGTGGGAAAACGGCGATACAAATTTAGAGCCGAAGGAGTATCGCATGAAAGTCCATCTTTTCGGGGCAGCATCCTCACCTGGCTGCACGAATTATGGAATGAAATACCTTGCATGTCAAAATGAAAGAGAGTATCCTGCAGCAGCCAGCTTCATCAAAAGGAATTTCTATGTTGATGATGGGCTCATTAGTGTAGAAAATGTGGACGCAGCTGTCAAACTAATCCAAGAAGCCCGAAATGTGTGTGCAAAAGGGAAATTGCTTCTACACAAGTTTATGTCCAACAACAGAACGGTTTTGGAGTCAATTCCTGTCAGCGAAAGAGCCAGTGAAGTTCAGGATGTGGACCTTGGTTCTGATGAACTCCCAGTTCAGACCATGCTGGGAGTAAAGTGGAGTGTAAATAGTGACACCTTTTCCTTTAAGGTTGTCCTGGATGAAAAACCAGCAACACGGCGAGGAATTCTCTCCACTGTGGCGTCTGTGTTTGATCCACTAGGCTTCCTGGCTCCCTTCCTCTTATTAGGTAAAAAGGTACTGCAGGAGATGTGCCAAAAGGGCATAGGATGGGATGAACCTCTGCCTGAAGAGTTAATGCCACAGTGGACAAGCTGGCTGAACGAACTAAAGAACCTGCAAAATCTCCAGATTATGAGATGTTTTGCTCCTGAACATCTAGGGACTGTCCAGAGGGTTGAACTCCATCACTTTTCAGATGCGAGTAGTCATGGCTATGGTCAGTGCTCATATATCCGAGTGTTGAGTGAAGACAAAGTGCACTGCTCCTTTGTTATTGGCAAGGCAAGGGTTGCACCCACAAAAGTCGTGACCATACCAAGGCTTGAGTTGATAGCTGCGGTGACCTCTTCAGCGATCAGTAGCATGTTAAAGGAGGAGCTGGAGCTCAAAATTGATCAAGAATATTTTTGGACAGATTCAAAGGTAGTCTTAGGCTACATTAACAATGAAGCCCGCAGGTTTCACGTTTTTGTGGCGAATCGAGTTCAAAGAATTCGTGAAACAACTGACTCTGCTCAGTGGCATTATATAAACTCAGAGGAAAATCCAGCGGATCATGCCTCCAGGGGCCTCAAGGTGTCAGATCTGATTAACTCAAATTGGCTAACGGGACCCAAGTTTCTTTGGGAAAAGGAAATTATCACACCAAAGACAACTCCAGAGCTGCTTGTTGATGATCCTGAAATCAGAACGACACAAGTACTACACACAAAGGTAGTAGAAGATGAGAATTTTTTGGAGAGGTTTAAGCGGTTTTCAAAATGGCACACAGCATTGAAAGTTATCGTTCGTATCCAGCAATTAGCAAGATACAAAACCGTTCAACCCATAAATGTTGAAGACATGAGAGGCCAGTATCGTGCTTGTAAGATTGGCACAAAAGAATGCCTTCAAAGATGAGATGCAAAAATTGAGTCATGGCAAATTGCCACATTGTCATCCATTGTTCCAACTTGACCCAGTACTGCAAGATGGTGTTCTCAGGGTGGGAGGGCGATTGATGAAAGCTTCCTTACCTCTTGACTCTAAACACCCAGCAATCCTCCCGAGAGATAGTGTAGTCACACGTCTTATCTTGGGCTACTGCCATGAAAAAACTCAGCACCAAGGCAGAGGACAGACCCTCAATGAATTGAGAGCAAACGGTTACTGGGTTGTTGGTGGCAGTAAAGTTGTGGCAAATCACATTAAGCAATGTGTTACGTGTAGGCGAGATCGCAGGTCAACAGAAATGCAAAAGATGGCGGATCTACCAGCTAGCCGTGTTGATCCCTCTCCACCATTCTCTTATTGTGGGATGGATTGTTTCGGACCATTTCTCATCAAGCAAGGTCGTAAAGAGCATAAGAGATATGGTCTCATAATCACCTGTTTCTCCTCAAGAGCAATCCACATAGAGATGCTGGAAGAAATCACAACTGATGCCTTCATAAATGCCTTGCGGTGTTTTATAGCTATCCGTGGAGCTGTAAGAGAGATCAGATCGGATCAAGGAACAAATTTTGTTGGGGCGAAAAATGAGCTGACAAAAGCTTTGAAAGAATTGGACAAGGACAGATTGACTGCTTACCTATCCCAGAAGCAATGCGACTTCAAAATGAACGTACCTGATGCCAGTCACATGGGAGGGGTTTGGGAAAGGCAGATCAGAACAGTTAGGAGCGTTCTAAACTGGGCTCTTTCGCAGAGCTCGGGAAGATTGGATGATGCTTCCTTGAGAACTTTCTTCTATGAAGCCATGTCGATCATTAATAGCCGCCCACTCACTACAGATACAATCAATGATCCCAAGGGGCTAGAGCCACTTACCCCAAACCATTTACTCACCATGAAATCCTCTGTTCCTCTGCCTCCACCAGGGAAATTTGTGCAAGAAGACCTGTACGGAAGAAAAAGGTGGCGCAGAGTACAATATCTGACCGAGCAATTTTGGAGTAGATGGAGGAAGGAATATCTGAGAAACATCATTCTCAGACAACGTTGGCATACTCCAAGACGCAATGTGAAGATTGGAGATCTCGTCATTGTCAAGGAGGAAGGGGTTCCGCGCAATGAATGGAGACTTGGAAGAGTGCTTGATGTTTGTGAAGATGAAGATGGCCTGGTGCGAAAAACCACAATACAAATAGGAAATAGAAAGTTAGGGAAAGAGGGTCAGCGACTTGCTAATCCATCCATTCTTAAACGTCCTATTCACAAATTAGTGGTACTTGTAGAAAACAATTAAATCTTATGCAATGGAACTAATCTCTTTACGTCAACACAAGTTGAGAGTTTGAAGTATTAAGAGTTTAAATATTAGACTTGATGCGAAGAGTCAGAGAACATTCTATTTGGTTCTGAAATTTGATTTGTGAAATTACTAAATTTATTCAAACTTTTGCAAAAGTTCATCATAAATTATAGTAATTGGTGGGAGTGTAACTGTCAAAGGACATGTGTTTTTTGTTGTTGAAATTTGTATTTATGTTTTTTGTTATAAATTAATGTCAATTTGAGTTCATTCAATTTAAAAACAATCAAAACGATATTCAGAAGCCGGTATTTATAATGTATGCCCTTTGGGGTGTTTAAAGTTAGGGGTTCTTTAAGGAGGATTTACGTAGAAAACGTGATGTCACATGACCCGGTTCAGTTTGGAGCGGGTCTGCGTCATTTTGGGTCAATGAACATGGATGCAGAGAAACGACATGTAGTCTGGAAAAGAATTGCCTAATCTGCATGGTTTGAGAGGCGTACACTGTAATTTACCTTTATATATATTTTATAATGTTTATAATGTTGTTTTATATTATTTTACGTGCATGATGTGATGTCCTATTCATGATGTTGATTGGATTGTCATATTTTCTGTTGTCATTCACTTGCATATCATCGGACATTGGCACGAGAGACTTGTAAAGGACTGAGAAATGCATATTTTGTATATGTTTTTATTTCTTGTAGTTTTCACGGTGTCTATGGTGTCTACTGAAGAGAGAGTAAATAAACAACAGAAGACATCTGTATGAAGCGTGGCCTTTATTTCGTCAGACCAGTGCAGCTATAAATCTGACAATCTGACTTTAGATGCCTATTCACTGCACTGTTGAGGTATACTGTGGAAATTCTGAAGGCCTGACGGGGTGCAGCTCAAACTCACGTGCTGCTTCGGCTAAGGAGCATGGCTATTTCATGTATGAAATGGTCATTTTTGTCATATTGTCATATTCTGTATATTGCATATCTACTGTATATAATTGAAATGTTTATATCAGTAAAAACATTTATGAACACTTTCAGCATACAAGTGTTCAACATACTGTATTGCAATTTTCATATTCATAGCCTACTGCATTAATAGCACTTCAAATTCTAATCACATTTTATTACACAACTAATAGGAATTTTAAGTGAATGTTAGGGATTCTTTGTATAAATGCGGGTTTTGCGTCTCATTCTCAGCATACAGGGTGAAGATTAAACACGAGCTGTGGTGTGTTCTGTCTGTGGTCCTGCGAAAGTTTAGAAGGATTTCGATAGTGAACACACAACGTGGAGGAGACGCTACACTGTTACTATGGAGATGATACAAACATCATAACATAGTATTTAAACCCATGTAAATCACTCTCACCTGTCTTCATCATCTGTGCTCGATTCTGCTTTGTGCCATGTTTGGTATTGTTGAATTTTTGGCAAAGATTTAATCTTTCACCACATCAAACTCAAACACATCTCTACATGAAGTTGGTTGAGAAAATGAACTGTGTGCAGACTGCAGAGTTGGAATAGATGAAAAGTTTAAATAGAAGATGTATCTGATTTAATATGTTTTGGTCACTGCATAATTTCCATACTTTTGTGTTACTTCTTGTGTTACTACTGCTTTGATTATGTTATACTCTAAAATCTAAAATGTGCAGTAACATATAATAAAGAAAAGGCAAGTGTTTTCTACAGAGTTCTAGTCTTACACTGAGGGGCCGTTCACATTGACCACGTTTATGTGTCCGTCTCCACTGTTTTATAAATGATTTAAATGTAAACGTGCGCTAGATAGATGTCTTTGATGGCTTGTTTGTGTTTTAGACGCCATGTCAAGTTCAAAAGAACTTAAACTGTTAAACGTCTTGAGTTGAGACGCATACGTTTTACTCTTTGTGGTGCTGCATATCATTTTATTGCAAAAACAAACGCATTTCAAGCATGTGAACGGCAGGTAACATGATTTCAAACTGTTCACTTGCGAAAAAACTCCCAAAAGCTATCTTGTTAAATTCAAAGAAAGGAATGTTACAAATGAACGACACCGCTTCAGAGCGATTTGGATTTTGTCATCCAATGTATTTAATTTATTTTGTTGATCTGCAATCCCAGTCTCGATAGGGCTCGGCTGAGGGAAGAAAGAAATGACACAGACACCCAATTGTATCAAATTGTTCTTCAAAGTTTATTTGTTCAACATTCTGTTATATGGTCCAGAAAAACCACGTTCCACTGGACCCCCACCAATGAAATAGTTCTTTACCTTATACGGGGGTGACATACATGTTTGAGCTACGTGTGAAACGTAGAGACAAGAAACAGATTCCTAAGAACATCTTTAGAACAGGGAGCAGCTGCAGCTACACAACAAAAGAAGTTTAAAAGAGGCCTTCATTATTCCACATTACATCAACAGAGAAGTTGTTGAGAAGCATTAATTATTTCACAAATAAATAGTTACAGTGTTTTTTTATGACACAAATCAGCACAAACGAAAGACACACTGGTTCGGAGTGATTTAGACCACATGGGGTGGAGAGTGACGTCATTGCTCCCGAATACAAGCTGTTATTTCTAAGAAACAGACATTGTTATTTTCCTTCCATCTTAAACGGATATTTAACTTTATCTTTTTGTTCTTTTGATAAACATAGTTAGCTGATGAACGTAGTTACACATACTTAGACATACATAACAGACTGCACATGTGCGAGAAGTTGACGAAAGAGGCATCCCTTCAAAGACCGAAAGGGACTTAAGAGTTGGGATTCATCATTCAACAATGGAGCTTGGCTGCCCTCTATTGGACATTTCTTGTAATTGCCACTCAGATCTGGGTTAGAAATATGGCATGATTTTCTAGTATTTTTACATTTCCTTTGATATTTGTTTTATATTTTATTTATATAAAAATTAAGAAATATGTTGTATTAACATGACCCCCCTGCAACTTGTTCTAGGTGGTGATACAAGTCTGCATGCCCCCCTGCAACTTTTCCAAGCCCTAATGGCCAACGACTGATGTGTGTGCAAACTTTCATGAGTTTTCACACATGTTATGTACCCCAAAAGTACAGAAAACCTTGAAAAGCAGAATAATAATAATACAAATCTTCAGAAGAACAATAGGTCCTCGCATTTTCAGTGCTTGGGCCCAAATAATAAAGTAGAAAATGTTGTCTGGGGCATCTTGACTGAGAACAGTAACAGTGTCTTGGACAGTGCTAACAGCTTAAAATACTCTCTTCCTATGTCTCTCTCTGATCCTTATACTCCATCCCCTTATCTGGACACTAGATGTAACAACTAGGGCTGGGTATTGATACATATCAAATTTCTGATTTAATTTGATTCGATTCACAAGCTCTCGAGTTAATGTCCAATCATGATTCGATTTACATTAGTATATTTCAGTTATAATGTCCATTTTGCTTAAATATGAAAGAAAGTTTCTCGTAGCTAATGCTTTTACTTGTATAGGGGACCTTCTTTGGACACACAGTACATGGAACATAAACTTTTATTCTCAACATGCAATGAAAGGATCTTGGTGCTGAACTTCTTACATTTACATTTATGCATTTTGCTGACACTTTTATCCAAATTGATTACAATGCATTTAAAGTAATTTTAAGCAGAGGGGTTACCAGGATATCATGTTTGGGGGGGGGCGTTTGGCTTGTTTGGGGGGGGCAACATAAACAATTGAAAAACTCGGCGCAAAATTAAGCTATACTACACACAATCTGTTTTAGTGCATATCTTTTTCTAAGCCAGGAACCCAGAGATAGGCACAGGGCCCCTATTAGACTATATGGCTTAAACTGGATTTTTGTTGTGTCAGACCTCACTCATCTGCTAGCGATGGAAAAATATGCACAAAACAATCCGCTTTTAAATTGTAATTTATCATCAGATGCAGAGGCGTTTCCAGCATTGAAGGACATCCGGGGCTTAGCCCAGACAATTTTATTTTCACACTAGCAACCACTTCCCTGTAGTCCAAAGCTGGTGAGAGGGTTTGAGTTTTGTTCTGGCTGGGCCTGTTTCTACAGTTCCTAAATCTTCCACTCTAGTACTATCCTCAACATCCTCTCTCCTCCCTGAATCATCTGTGATGCAAAAGAACAGATACAGCACATAACTTATTGCAAATCAGCTTCAAACAACTAATTCATCAAGTGCTACATATCAAATTGTAGACCAATACCACTGAAGAAAATGTATTGGGAAGAGCAGATCAGTGGGATTACCCTTAGATCTATCATGATTCTTGAATTTTCATGTACATTAACAAAGTCATCACAAAAGAGTTATATTATAGTAAGTAAAGTGAGGTAAAAAAAATATTGAATATAAATAAATTATATTTTTTGACATAAATAGTCAAAATGATGTATAAGATCCTAAGTTAAGCAATACATGAATGACTTTATTTTAAGTTCATTGACACACTATGACATCGAACTGTATATAATTCTCATCATCTCTATGAGAATAATTAATCTGTCAAAATCCTTTCATTAGGATCATTGAGATAAACAATGTTTCACTTTTAACTTTCTCTAAAGTAAAGTGACTGATTAATTGTTACCAGTTTCCATGCCTGATTCTGGCACAGCTGCTGCTCCTCAGTCTGTAGCTCATCTTTGCTACACTCTACGAAACCATTTAATCAAACCAAAGTGTATATTTACTACAAACTAATATCACAAAACAAGTCACACATACATTTTATGTTAATGCTTATTGGTTATCCTTAGCGAAAACAACACCTGATAAACAAGAAAAGTACGCTCCTAACGGAGCTCGAACCCCGGTCTCTGTCGTGAGAGGCGACTGCGTTAACTCGGAGCTACCAAGCTGCGTCATCTTAAACAAGGAGGTTAGAGGCTACAAATCTTGAGGTTTAGCCTACTGTGGGTGAAAGCCAGCTAGATGATGATCTTAAGACTTTAAGGACAAAAACAAATGTGAATTCTTACCCACTGACTTCTTTCGGAAAAATCCCCAAAGCCTCATTTGCTTAATTTTTGCTGTCTTTCCTGCTAATTGCCGTTAACTCACCACTAAGTAACATTAGTTGATGTCAACGACTGTGCAAGCTCCTCCTCTACCTGCTGCATATTCAACAGACAGGAAGAAACGGAGTCGCCCATAGGCTACCGACAGCAAAGGAACTTATTCTATAGGCTAGATTATGCCTATGTCTATTTTTACAGGCTGTATGCAGTATGTGCAAAGCCAAAGCACAATGAAATAAGGCAACTTATGATTTCGGGGGTTTACATAGGCTGTTGTCCGGTTTCATATTTGTCAGTCAACTATTCAAAATACATTCGGGGCTACACTCAAAACAACAGATGGACAGATTATTTCTCAAATTCTCAGGGGAGGCAGAGCTTATCCTAGGGGAGGCACTGCCTCCCCTAGACACGCCCCTGATTGTAAGAGCCATAATTTGAATAATTGAAACGTAACACTAAAAGGTACAAACATTTCAGTAGATATTTTAATTAGTTTGTTTATGTTATCTAAGTCAAGCACTTCCCGCTGTTTATTGTAAAATGGTTTGCTCCGTTTTTGTATTGGTCTGTCTTAATGCCTTTAAGATTGGCATTTCCTGAATGATTGGCACGTTTCCTTAAGAACGTAAGAAAGACGGAGCAACACAGTTTTTGACCGGAGTTTATCGAAGTTTATTTTTGTTCCTGTTAATTATGCAAGAATTTTCAGTAAATGACTGAAACTTAAATGAAGACCCGAGTCAATTCTTTGCTCATGAAGAAACGAGACAGTCACGAAGGATTATTGCTACTACACCAAAAGTAAAAAATTGCTCACGAAGAACGCCAATGGAAGCTCGCGGCAGAACGCTAGTCAGATTAAAGGTACCATGACTGTTGCTGTTTTAAACAGGGAACTTCACATGAAGTGGAACATTATTCAGACAGATGAATCGAGAAGATTTCTCTCACAGGGAGCTTTCTTCACATTGCATTGTCTTTTCACAAGTGGCATATGTGAATATTTAGAAGACGAGAAACGATTACAGAAGTTTAGGATAACTGTGATCGTTTGTGTGAAGATCAGCTTTCTAATTGTATAGAATGGCGGATGATTCTGTATGAATGTACCCGGTAATGGCCGCAAGAGGGCGCCAAAGCCTACAGCAAAGGCTGCTGAAGAGAAAATGAATCGACTAAAAAATTAAAGACAACGGAAATTGGCAAAGTTAACACGTAAAATGAATGAGATTGACAGATCAATGCAAGATGAAAAAGACGTGATTACTATTGAAAGAGAGCTAAATGTCCTTTGTCAGATATTATGTCAGTTTGAAGAGTCGAATGCTGAAATGTTACTCATGTTGTCTGACGAAGATGGGAAAGAAGATCAGATTAACTGGTTTCAACTCGTTATAAATGATGTGAAAAAATGGATTTCAACCACAAGTAAAGGAAATGAGTCTGATGAGCATGAACTCCAGGAAGATGACGACAGGGTTAATCCAAGTGATAGTGTGTCAAAAGTAATTGCTCGTCAGGAAAAAAGGAAAAGCGGATCTGTGACAAGTAGTTCTGTGGCACAATCTTCAACCAGTTCTGCTCGTGTAAAGGCAGAGGCTAAGCGTGCAGCACTTTTAGCCCGGGCATCTGCATTAAGAAAGATGCAAGGATACTTGCTGTCTGACTTAGAGGTGTGTGGTTTAGAAGAGAATACTTACATCGATCTACCCACCCAATGTCTTGCCTCAGCACCACTTGCCTGTAAAAGAAGGAAACATTCCCAAACAAAAAGATATTGAGAAATGGCCTTACCTGAATGAAGTTCGTCTTCCACACATTGAAGCTGCAGTGGGGCTACTAATTGGAGTGAATGCTCATAAGGCCATGGAACCATGGAAGGTGATAAACAGCAGATCCGATGGGCCTTATGCAGTGAAGATGGTTCTTGGCTGGATAGTGAATGGACCAAAGGAAGAAAGTATTAAGACAAGAAAATCTGGTATACACAGCTATACAGTGAATCGTATTTCTGTGGAGAAGATTGAAGATTTGCTAGTGAAGCAGTTCAATTTTGATTTTCCGGAAAGTCGTTATGAGGATAAGTCTGAAATGTCTCAAGAAGACAGACAGTTCATGATGTCTGTGACCAAGTCCACTTGGCTTCTGAATGGTCACTACTGCATGAAATTGCCTCTGAAGAACGACAAGATCCAGATGCCAAATAACCGAGATGTAGCCGAACAGCGGCTCAATAGCCTTTGAAAAAGACTCAAAAGGCATCCTGAGTTCCATGAGGATTACACTGGATTTATGAACAACATCACTGAGGAGGGATATGCTGAGAAGGTACCTGATGAAGAGTTGCACCCTGATGATGGAAGGGTGTGGTACATTCCCCACCACGGGGTTTATCATCATCAGAGGAAGAAAATCTGTGTTGTCTTCGAATGTAATGCATCTTATCATGGATTTTCTTTGAATGATCAGCTACTTCAGGGGCCCAACCTCACCAACACTCTTATCGGAGTCTTGATCAGATTCAGTGATGGCTGACATTGAATCTATGTTTTATCAGGTTCTAGCAATAGCAGAGCTGTACTTTTGTCCATACCTGAAGAAGAACGAGCCACTGACGTGAAAGACCTCGATCTGGATAGTGAGTTACTTCCCATGGAAAGAGCATTGGGAATTTGCTGGTGTACAGAGAAAGACACGTTTCATTTTAAGATTGAAGTGCAAAACAAACCAATCACCAGAAGAGGAATATTATCAGTTGTTTGCTCTGTTTACGACCCCCTTGGGTTCCTAGCACCATTTGTGCTACCAGCAAAACTCATTCTGAGGGACATGTGTAGAGAAAAAGTAGGATGGGATGAGGAAATCATAGATAAAAATGCTGAAAGATGGCTGTCTTGGCTAGAAGATTTGCAGAAGCTCTCGAAATTCAGTGTGAGTAGATGTATCAAACCTGCAGGGTTTGGGCATGTCAAGACCTTTCAATTGCACCACTTTGCAGATGCTAGTGAGAACGGATATGGGACTGTCACATACATGTTGTTGACAAATGACCACGATCAAAAGAGCTGCAAATTTATGATGGGAAAGTCCAGAGTAGCACCACTCAAGCAGGTTACTATTCCAAGAATGGAGTTGACTGCAGCCACCATCGCATTCAAAATGTATAGAATGTTGAGACAGGAGCTTCAAATTGATCTCGAAGTGTCTAACTTTTGGACTGACAGCACCACGGTCCTGAAATATATTGAGAATGACTCCATGAGATTTAAGACCTTTGTTGCAAACCGAATCTCATTAATTAGGGAGGCTTCTAAACCTTCTCAATGGAAATATGAGAGGTCTAAACGCTGACAATTTGATCAGAAGCAAAAATTGGATCAAAGGACCTAGTGCTTTGCTGCTGAAGCCGCAATGTGACTGGCCGGTTCGACCAGAGCATTCGGTGTCATTTGCGGATAACAGAGAGCTCAAAAGGGTTTCCACTGCCAATGCAATATGCATTCAAAACAGTAAGGAAGATCTGGAATGTCTGGTTTGTTATTATTCAAGCTGGCATCGACTAAAAAAGGCTATAGCACATTTAACACAGCTCAAAGAAATCCTTTTGGATTTAAGTCGCAAGAGAAAGGAGATTCAAATGAAGATCAGTCAAACTGAAAAGGATCCCAATATACTAAACACTTTAATACAGAAGGCAATGGCTGCCTACAAGGGAAGTTTTCAAAAAAGAACACCTACCGTGGAGGATATGGTGAAAGCTGAGCTGGATCTAATTCGTTACAGCCAGAAACAAAAATTTCCAGAATAAATAAAAATGTTGCAACAAGGAAAGGACCATGTCAGGAAAGACAGCTGCATATTCCGATTGGATCCTTACCTTGAGGATGGGGTGTTAAGAGTTGGAGGAAGATTAAGCAGATCGGCGATGCCTGAAGAATCAAAGCATCCCATCATTTTGCATAAAAACCTCCATATATGCTCTCTAATTCTTCAACATATCCACCAAAATGTTGGTCATTCAGGACGAAACCATGTCCTTGCTAAGCTACGACAGAAATACTGGCTTCCTAAGGCAAATTCTGCAGTTAGAAGAACCATGTGTGTGTCTTATCTGCAGATGATTACATGCAAAGACTGGTGTGCAAAAGATGGCAGATTTGCCAGAAAATAGGCTGTTGCCAGACAAACCACCATTCACTAATACTGGAGTCGATTATTTCGGACCATTTGAGGTGAGAACAAACTTCACGGCAGCTGAAAAGGAGTTGCGTGAAGCATTGCAGAACTTGAATCAGTCAACAATTGAAGAAGAGATGTTAAAAAGAGAAATTCACACTCCTGGCGCATCTCACCATGGCGGAGCCTGGGAACGTCAGATTCGCACTGTGAGAAAGGTTCTGAATTCTGTACTAAGACAGCAAGCTTTGGACGATGGTGGCTTACATACCCTATTGTGTGAGGTGGAATCAATCATCAATGATAGACCCCTTACCAAAACTTCTGATGACCTTAACGACCTCGAAGCCTTGACCCCTAACCATCTGTTGTTGATGAGGAAAAAAACAGCCTTACCTCCAGGTGTGTTCAAAAAAGAGGATGTCTATGCAAGACGTAGATGGAAGCAAGTTCAATACCTGGTGGATCTTTTCTGGCATCGGTGGATGCTGGAATACCTGCCTCTCCTGCAGGAATGTCAGCGATGGTCCAGGCTGAAAAGAAACTTTGAGACTGGATACATAGTTCTGATTGTGGATTCTAATGCACCTCGGAATCATGGATGATGTTAGGCATACCTCGTCTTGTTTCACCGTTGCCCTTTGTTTACCATTTTTGTCACTTTTGTAATTCCTTAGTTTTCACTTTTGTCCCTTTTGTAGCTCCACAGTCTCCCTGTTAGCGTTCGTGTTCTCCGTTCATTGTTTTCACCTGCCCTCGTTAATTTGCCATTGGTTTCTGTTTATCCCCTTGTTATCTTGTTTGAGTTCTGTTTGTTCATTGGCCCCTTTGTCCCATGTTCATGTATTTATACCCTGGTTCTTTGTTTAGTCGCTGTCTATCGTTGAATGTACCCTCTGTAACCCCCTTGGACTGCCGGTCTGCCCTTTATGCCCCCTTGGACTTCCTGCCTGCCCTTTGTGCCCCCCAGGACTTCCTGCCTGCCCTTTGTGCCCCCTTGGACTTCCTGCCTGCCCTTTGTGCCCCCTTGGACTTCCTGCCTGCCCTCTGGGCCCCCTTGGACTTCCTGCCTGCCCTTTGTGCCCCCCAGGACTTCCTGCCTGCCCTTTGTGCCCCCTTGGACTTCCTGCCTGCCATTTGTGCCCCCTTGGACTTCCTGTCTGCTCTCTGTGCCCCCTTGGACTTCCTGCCTGCCCTTTGTGCCCCCTTGGACTGCCTTCTTGCTCTCGTGCCCCCCCTGGTCTGCCCGTCTGCTCCTGGTGTTTTTTTTATTTGTTTCTTTTTATTATTTCGGATCGTCTGGAATCTGATCCTTGAGGGGGGGCTCTGTTAGGCATACCTCGTCTTGTTTCACCTTTGCACTTTGTTTACCATTTTTGTTACTTTTGTAATTCCTTAGTTTTCACTTTTGTCCCTTTTGTAGCTCCACAGTCTCCCTGTTAGCGTTTGTGTTCTCCGTTCATTGTTTTCACCTGCCCTCGTTAATTTGCCATTGGTTTCTGTTTATCCCCTTGTTATCTTGTTTGAGTTCTGTTTGTTCATTGGCCCCTTTGTCCCATGTTCATGTATTTATACCCTGGTTCTTTGTTTAGTCGCTGTCTATCGTTGAATGTTGTCATGCCTGGTATGTGTTCCCTGCCCGAGTTCTCAGTTTTATGTTTATTTCCCCATTGAGGGTTTTCCTTTGTGTTTATTGGTTTGTCTGTTTACTAAAAGTAAGTCTGCACTTAGATCCGCTCTCCTCGTCTGCCTTCGCTTCCTCCATTCGTAACAGAACGATAGACCACAAATGGATCTAGCAGCTTACGGCAAGGAGCCTGTGCCCATGCCTTCCACGGTCAGCGAGCCTGTGCCCACGCCTTCCACAGTCAGTGAGCCTGTACCCACGCCTTCCACGGTCAGCGAGCCTGTGCCCACGCCTTTCACGGTCAGCGAGCCAGCGCCTGTAGCCTCTACCGACCCAGGGCCAGCGCCTGTGGCCTCTACAGACCCAAGGCCAGCGCCTGTGGCCTCTACCGTCCCAGAGCCAGCGCCTGTAGCCACTACCGTCCCAGAGCCAGCGCCTGTAGCCTCTACAGTCCCAGAGCCAGCGCCTGTAGCCTCTACCGTCCCAGAGCCAGCGCCTGTAGCCTCGACCGTCCCAGAGCCTTTCTGGGCTCCGCCGCGGCCCCGCCGTCCGCGGCTCATCCTCCTACGGCATCAGCCTCTCGAGGCCCCAAGCCTTCTAGGGCCACTCCTCCCGAGCTTCCCAGAGCTCCGCCTCCCGAGCTTTCCAGAGCTCTGCCTTCCGAGCTTCCCGAGCTTTCCAGAGCTCCGCCCTCCGAGCTTTCCAGAGCTCCGCCCTCCGAGCTTTCCAGAGCTCCACCTTCCGAGCTTTCCAGAGCTCCGCCCTCCTAACTTTCCAGAGCTCCGCCCTCCTAGCTTTCCAGAGCTCCGCCCTCCGAGCTTTCCAGAGCTCCGCCCTCCGAGCTTTCCAGAGCTCCGCCTTCCGAGCTTTCCAGAGCTCCGCCCTCTGAGCTTCCTAGAACTCCGCCTTCCGAGCTTTCCAGAGCTCTGCCTTCCGAGCTTCCAGAGCTTTCCAGAGCTCCGCCTCCCGAGCTTTCCAGAGCTCCGCCTCCCGAGCTTTCCAGAGCTCCGCCACCCGAGCTTTCCAGAGCTCTGCCTTCCAAGCTTCCCGAGCTTTCCAGAGCTCCGCCTCCCGAGCTTACCAGAGCTCCACCTCCCGAGCTTTCCAGAGCTCCGCCTTCCGAGCTTTCCAGAGCTCTGCCTTCCGAGCTTCCCGAGCTTTCCAGAGCTCCGCCCTCCGAGCTTTCCAGAGCTCCGCCCTCCGAGCTTTCCAGAGCTCACCCTTCCAAGCTTTCCAGAGCTCCACCTTCCGAGCTTTCCAGAGCTCCGCCTCCCGATCTTTCCAGAGCTCCGCCTCCCGAGCTTTCCAGAGCTCCGCCTTCCGAGCTTTCCAGAGCTCTGCCTTCCGAGCTTCCCGAGCTTTCCAGAGCTCCGCCCTCCGAGCTTTCCAGAGCTCCGCCTTCCGAGCTTTCCAGAGCTCTGCCTCCCGAGCTTCCCGAGCTTTCCAGAGCTCCGCCCTCCGAGCTTTCCAGAGCTCTGCCTCCCGAGCTTCCCGAGCTTTCCAGAGCTCCGCCCTCCGAGCTTTCCAGAGCTCCGCCTTCCGAGCTTTCCAGAGCTCCACCTCTCGAGCCTTCCAGGACTCTGCCCCTCCAGCCTCTCGAGCCCCTCGAGCCTTCCAGGGCTCCGCCCCTCAAGCCTCTCAAGCCTTCCACGGCCCTTCTCCCCGAGCCTCCTACGGTTCCGCCTCCCGAGCCTCCTACGGCTCTGCTCCCAGAGACTCCAGAGCTTTCTAGGGCTCCACCTCTCGAGCATCCTACGGCTCCGCCTCCTGAGCCTCCTACGTTCCGCCTCCTGAGCCTCCTTCGGCCCCTCCTCCCGAGCCTCCTATGGCTCTGCTCCCAGAGCCTCCCGAGCCTCCTACGGCTCCGCCTCCCGAGCCTCCTACGGCTCCACCTCCCGGGCCCTCTAGGGCTCCGCTCCTCAAGTCTCTCGAGCCTCCCAGGGCTCCGCCCCTCAAGTCTCTCAAGCCTTCCTGGGCTCCGCTTCTCGAGCCTCCTACGGCTCAGCCTCCAGAGCCCCCCGAGCCTCCCTCGGCTCCGCCTCCAGAGCCTTCCAGGCCTCCACCTCTAGAGCCTCCTATGGCGCCACCTCCATCGGCTCCGCCGCCAGAGCTTTCCAGGTCTCCGCCTCTAGAGCCTCCTACGGCGCTACCTCCCTCGGCTCCGCCTCCTGACCTGGCCCCTGTCCTGTAGCCTCCTCCCAGGCCTCCTGAACCTGCCCCTGTCCGGTGGCCTCCTCCCAGGGCCCCTGACCCTGTTCCTGACCTGTGGCCTCCTCCCAGGCCTCCTGACCCAGTCCATGTCCTGTGACCTCCTCCCAGGCCTCCTGACCCTGTTCCCGTCCTGTGGCCTCCTCCCAGGCCTCCTGACCCGGCCCCTGTCCTGTGGCCTCCTGAACCTGCCCCTGTCCGGTGGCCTCCTCCCAGGGCCCCTGACCCTGTCCCTGTCCTGTGGCCTCCTCCCAGGCCTCCTGACCCTGTTCCAGTCCTGTGGCCTCCTCCCAGGCCTCCTGACCCGGTCCCTGTCCTGTGGCCTCCTCCCAGGCCTCCTGACCCGGTCTCTGTCCTGTGGCCTCTTCCCAGGCCTCCTGACCCGGTCCCTGTCCTGTGGCCTCCTCCCAGGCCTCCTGACCCGGTCCCTGTCCTGTGGCCTCCTCCCAGGCCTCCTGAACCTGCCTGTCCGGTGGCCTCCTCCCAGGGCCCCTGACCCTGTCCCTGTCCTGTGGCCTCCTCCCAGGCCTCCTGACCCGGTCCCTGTCCTGTGGCCTTTTCCCAGGCCCCCTGACCCTGTTCCCATCCTGTGGCCTCCTCCCAGGCCTCCTGACCCTTTTCCAGTCCTGTGGCCTCCTCCCAGGCCTCCTGACCCGGTCCCTGTCCTGTGGCCTCCTCCCAGGCCTCCTGACCCGGTCCATATCCTGCGGCCACCTCCCAGGTCCCCCAAGCCAATCCACATCCCGTGGTCAACTTCCTGGCCCCCAGGACCGGCCCCTGTCCTTAGACTGCCTCCCAGACCACCTGAACCTGTCCTTGCCCTGTGGCCAGCTCCCAGGCTTCCTGAACCGGTCCCTGCCCTGTGGCCAGCTCCCAGGCCTCCTGAACCTATCCTTGCCCTGTGGCCAGCTCCCAGACCTCCTGAACCTATCCTTGCCCTGTGGCCAGCTCCCAGACCACCTGAACCTGTCCTTGCCCTGTGGCCAGCTCCCAGGCCTCCTGAACCGGTCCCTGCCCTGTGGCCAGCTCCCAGGCCCCCTGACCCAGTCCCCTCTGTACCCCCCTTGGACTGCCGGTCTGCCCTTTATGCCCCCTTGGACTTCCTGCCTGCCCTTTGTGCCCCCCAGGACTTCCTACCTGCCCTTTGTGCCCCCTTGGACTTCCTGCCTGCCCTTTGTGCCCCCTTGGACTTCCTGCCTGCCCTCTGGGCCCCCTTGGACTTCCTGCCTGCCCTTTGTGCCCCCCAGGACTTCCTGCCTGCCCTTTGTGCCCTCTTGGACTTCCTGCCTGCCATTTGTGCCCCCTTGGACTTCCTGCCTGCCCTCTGTGCCCCCTTGGACTTCCTGCCTGCCCTTTGTGCCCCCTTGGACTGCCTTCTTGCTCTCGTGCCCCCCCAGGTCTGCCCGTCTGCTCCTGGTGTTTTTTTTTATTTGTTTCTTTTTATTATTTCAGATCGTCTGGAATCCGATCCTTGAGGGGGGGCTCTGTTAGGCATACCTCGTCTTGTTTCACCGTTGCCCTTTGTTTACCATTTTTGTCACTTTTGTAATTCCTTAGTTTTCACTTTTGTCCCTTTTGTAGCTCCACAGTCTCCCTGTTAGCATTCGTGTTCTCCGTTCATTGTTTTCACCTGCCCTTGTTAATTTGCCATTGGTTTCTGTTTATCCCCTTGTTATCTTGTTTGAGTTCTGTTTGTTCATTGGCCCCTTTGTCCCATGTTCATGTATTTATACCCTGGTTCTTTGTTTAGTCGCTGTCTATCTTTGAATGTTGTCATGCCTGGTATGTGTTCCCTGCCCGAGTTCTCAGTTTTATGTTTATTTCCCCATTGAGGGTTTTCCTTTGTGTTTATTGGTTTGTCTGTTTAATAAAAGTCTGCACTTAGATCCGCTCTCCTCGTCTGCCTTTGCTGCCTCCATTCGTAACAGATGATAGGTCGCATCATCAAGACAATGCCAGATTTAAAAGGGAAATGTTCTCAGTGTGTGTGTTAAGATGAAAAGTAGCACACTGAATTGACCCATCTCTAAGATATGTCTTCTACAAGAAGCTGTCTGACTGTTTATTGAATTGAGGTTCAAGTTTTGACTCCAAGTCTCTAAAGGTTTATGGCTCTACACAATTAAGTTTGGTAATTTATATAGTTTGTCTGCCTATACAATTAAGGGCTGGGGATGTAAGAGCCATAATTTGAATAATTAAAACGTAACACTAAAAGGTACAAACATTTCAGTAGATATTTAAATTAGTTTGTTTATGTTTATGTTATCTAAGTGAAGCACTTCCCGCTGTTTATTGTAAAATGGTTTGCTCCGTTTTTGTATTGGTCTGTCTTAATGCCTTTAAGATTGGCATTTCCTGAATGATTGGCACGTTTCCTTAAGAACGTAAGAAAGACGGAGCAACACAGTTTTTGACCAGAGTTTATCGAAGTTTATTTTTGTTCCTGTTAATTGTGCAAGAATTTTCAGTAAATGATTGAAACTTGAATGAAGACCCGAGTCAATTCTTTGCTCATGAAGAAACGAGACAGTAACGAAGGATTATTGCTACTACAGTAATGTTCACATCAACCATCAGAATGGGTAAAAATGTGATCTCAGTGATTTAGACCATGGCATGAATGTTGGTGCCAGGTTTGAGTATTTCTGTAACTGCTGATCTACTGGGATTTTCATGCACAAAAGTCTCTAGAGTTTACTTAGAATTGTGCTGTGACCGATTCTTTAGCTCTCTTTGTGAAGGATGAAGAGATGGCCAGGTATACAGTCAATGTAAATCTTTTATGTACAATGCTTTACAGCATTCTACAAAAATGTTTTCTTTTCAGCACAACGGTTGAATAATTAGCCACAAACCTACGATAATTACAAGCCAGCCCCAGGAACTGTCTCACCTCCTTTTTGGTCTTAGGGACTGCTTCTCTCAACAGTTTTAGGAAATTAAGGTGGTAAATCTGACATGCTCCACCTCCATCCGATTGTTTAAACTCATAAACGCCTTGTGACCTCAAAGGGCCCTTGCCACTTGGCAAGTAATTTAGAGCTCGATTTGGGAAATAATACAAGGATTTTACCTCCTGGTGCAAATTCCCATAGCCGAGTACCCTATTAAACAGCAGGCTTTGAAATTCTTGAGCTTGGAGCAAATTCTCCTGTGTTAATTGCCTCAGTGTGTGGAGTTTTGCTCTCAGGTCAAGCACATATTGAAACGTATCGACATCCTTGATGCTTATACAATCATTTGAATGGGGAGAACCCTGTGGAGGCGTGCGGGATCTCTCATACTGCAGTTAACCCTCTGGGTTCTGAGGGTGTTTTGGGCCCTGGAGAAGTTTTGACATGGCTTGACATTTGTGCTTTTTTCAGTTGCTTAAAAACTAAAGTCTAATAACACTGTATTCAGCACAAACTGGGCTAAAATAATATGTGAGCAACATGTGTGTACATGTTTGTATGTTTGAGAAAATAAAATGTATGCATGGTTTTTGAAAAAAACTAAAATTTAAGTAATTGAAATAATAATTTGTCCACAAGCCTTTTGAGATCTGTATCTTGTAGCCTAGAGTTTTTGCTACAAAATGATGTGAAAACCATCTTGATCACTCATTCATACATAACAATATAGTAATTGAACTTTTGTACGACACTTTTAGTGTTAGAAAGGTCATATGCGAGGAGGCATGAACTATCATGAATATTGATGTGATTCACACCTGAGGAGAAAAAGACCCCTTCCCTGGGCCTATCAATGAGGAATGTGACAGAAAGAGAATGAATGTGAGGAGACTTAATTATCAAAATCAAGTTTTAAGTTAAAAGAAGTAATCTGACTATACATTTTCTTTACATAAAGACTTTACTTAATTTTAGACCTACACTACTGTTTAAAAGAAGTCTCTTCTGCTCACCAAGACTGCATTTATTTGATCCAAAATACAGTAAAAACATTGATATTGTGAACTCTTTTTACAATTTAAAAGAATAGTTTTCAATTTGAATATATTGTAAAATGCAATTTGTGATCAAAGCTGAATTTTTAGCATCATTACTGCAGTCTTCAGTGTCACATGATCCTTCAGAAATCATTAAAATATTCTGATTTTCTAATATGGGCATATTTTAAAGTGCATTTTACTCATTTAACCTGAACACATATTTGCAAGCACAAGCTTTGTTGATTATAATGATGCAGCATAAACACTAGTTAAAATATAATCTAAACATTCATATTATTTTTATATCCTATTACATATATTTATATCATACAGCATACATATTTAAATACCTGCTTTAGCCGAAACAGCATTTAAATGTAACTAAAACTAGCCTATTAGGACATATTTCAAATTTCATTACTCTGAATCCTGGCTGGCAAGTCTGGAAACAGTCCCAATAGTAAAATATGTACATGTTTATATAAAATAGCATGTCAACTAATATGTAAGTAAAACTAAATGACTTACTCATCCGAAATTCTATACTCGGATCAAGTCTCTCTTCAAAATGCAAACGTTCATCAGAGTCCCGCTGTTCTTCTGAGGAAAATGTTAACTCTTCGTCACTATCCAAGAGTTTCCTCACTTGTGTATCATGCATCTTCCAAATGCACAGAAAAGTGAATGATCTTTGTTATTAAGGCACTGTCGGGGGCGTTTACCATTTGCATTGATCGCCTCAGCGCATTACCGTATGAATAGCGCCCGCTGCCCGTGGGTATGATAAAATTAGGATAATTAGCTGAGCCATGAGAAATTGTACATCGCTTTGTTTCATACCGATTACATTGCAGGAGAATATATGTTTTAAATTTGAATTGTTTTATTTAAAAGTAGACATTTTAAGCTTTCTTTAGACATATGTTTCATGTTTGTGTGATAAGTATTCACAGAGATTCAGTTCATTTCATGCTTGCGAACACAGAGACTGCTGAAAGCTCACTCTTTTATTTTCTTTATTTTACAAAAGCACAAGGTTTTGTTGTTATTGTGAGTGTACACAAATAAAAGTAGACCCTTTATAGTCTCTAATGATGTCTTACACTTATCTGTATGCCCCAAAATGACAGAGAATTTTATGTTGTTTCCGCTGTAATGACCAAAAAAATCCAGCAGTCGACCCCAGAGGGTTAATAGGTGCTCAAGACACTTGTCCCAATTTCTTTGTGCACAAACTTACTATTCATATTCTTTAGTGCCTGATTAAATAGTTCGACCAAGCCATCCGTTTGAGGGTGGTAAACAATGGTCTGAATTTATTTAATCCCCAATAATTCATACAGTTCACATAGTGTATGTGACATAAACGTTGTGCCCTGATCAGTGAGGAAATCTTATGTAATCCCCACTCGGCAGATTATTCTAAAGAGTGCCTCCACAACACTACTTGCCGAAATGTTACACAGAGGCACTGCTTCAAGATATCACAATGTGTAATCTACCAGAACCAACACAAAGCGATGCACACATGCTGTCCACTCAAATGGCCCGACAAGGTCCATGGCAATTCTTTCTAACAGGACCTCGATTAATGGAAGGGGGTGCAATGGTGCTTTTGGGGTGGCCGCTGGATAATCCAACTGATATTCACAGCATGCAGCACACCACCTGTGCACTAACTGATCTATTTGAGTGCAGCAGTAAAGGCCTAAGTTGAGAGGAGTGTTTGCAGTTATGGTGTTTTAGTTAAGAGTACTGTTCTCTGAAGGATGAAGAGTGCAGTCGCACCCCGTTAGCGCAGAACCATATTGACACAAGTGACAATCCCCCAACTCAGCGTGAGTCTGCAGATTTCCCTTGGCATTGCAAAGAGAAGGAGAGTTGAAAACAGCTGAGATGGCAAGGGTGGGTATCATTTAGCCCATGGACATCACCAGTGGTGCTGGTTAAGAAGAAAAACTGAACCTTCCGGTTCTGTGTAAACTATCGCCAATAGAATACAGCGACTTGATACTCTACCCTTACCCTATACCATGGATAGATTATGACTTTATTGCCTTGATAAATCAAATCACTAGATTTGTGTAGTGGGCATTGGCAAGTTCCCCTCGCAAAAGATGCCTGCCCAAAGACTGCTTTCACCATAGGACATGGCCAATGGGAATTTAAAGTGATGCCATTTGGTCTTTTTAACAATCCAGCAGCATTCAAATGCCTCATGGATAGAATGCTGGAGGATATACCCAGAAGTGACTGTATCGTGTATTTGAACTGATCCCAAAAAAGTGTACCCTCAAGCAGAGAGAGACTAACTTCATGGCTTGGGAAAATGGTGTGTCGACTGATCCAAGGAAGGTAAGGGCAGTGTTCACATTTCGCCAGATGTGCAGTTTTCTAGGATTGGCCTAATATTACAGGTGGTTCATTAAGGGCTTTACTGATATTGCTCAAGCACTCCACGAGCTGACCGAAAAATGCAAACGCTCAACAAGACTTTAACCGACTAATGACAACACTAGCGAGTACCACTTTACTGGCATTACATGATTCAAACCGCCCTTTTATCCTAGACACTGATGCCATCAACACTGGTGAGGAGAGTCAGAGGACTGCTGCCACTTTGCTGCCTAGGGTTGAAAAAGAGGTTGAGGCCCAACTGAAAGTGAGAGCAACAAACACTTCCCTGGGAAATGACAACTGGACAGCAGAAGAGCTTAGGTTTGAAAAGCATCAAAATCCACACATTGCTGATTAATTGCATGGCTGAAGATGGTAGCAACCCTGGATATGCAATGTTAGCACTTCACAGCACAACCATCAAAAACCTTAAGGCAATGTGGGACACCCTTGTGTTTCATGAGGGTGTTTTGTACCACCGGTGGAACAGTGCTTCTGGTATGGTATGCCTCTGTGAATGGGTCCTTCGGCCTGCACTGGGCATTTCGGCATCACTAAAACCTGGCGCAGGCTCACACAGCGATTCCATTGGGCTCTTAGTAAGGCAGATGTGGAGTGCTTTTGTAGGTGTATGATGTACTCATGAGGCAAGAAGGGGAACTGTTGATGTGAAGTAGCAATGGATTACTTCACAAAATAGCCTGAAGCCTATGCAATCCTGAACCAGGAGATAACAATTGAACTGTGTGATGGAGGGCATTTTTAGCCAGATCAGAATTCCAGGAGAGCTTTATAGTGAACTCGAACCTAATTTTGAGTCATGGTTGAGTCACCACTGAGCTTTGTGATAGGTTGGACAATTAAAAGACCCCAACTACCCTCCTGCACCCAACAAGAGTGGCTTGACTAAACGGTTCAAACACATTCTAACTACCCAACTCACTGTTCGCACCAACTGCCATCAGCAGGAGTGGGACAGGTACATTCCTCTCCTCCTCTTTGCATATCGCACTGTCGAACAAGACTCAACCAGATGCACCCCAGTGGCACTAATGCTGGGTAGTGAACTATGCACACCAGTGAAACTGGCATGGGGATGGCCTCCAGATATCATGCTGGCAGACTGCCCTGACCAGAGGTAAGATCGAGTTAGGGGCACTCGACATGTCACCATGTGAAATTTGGGGTATGACAGACCTACAGACGCGACGAAAGGCCTACGTCCACACAATGTATACCATTAGTTTCATACTCTGTTTATGGACATCACTCAAAAACCTCCAAATGACTCCAATCTGAAATCTATATCTTTTCAGGGGACCCCCTAGACAGTGTGCAAAGTTTGAAGTGTGAATGAGTTGGTTAAGTGCTAAATTGGCCGACTTGTGAGTGAAAAGTTACTTGAATATTTTTCCCGATTTTATTCCAAGTACTTGCCCAGCACCAACTGAAATAAAATTTGTATATGTTGTTCACAGGAGCTCAATGAGTGAACATTCAAAGCTCCAGGTGTTTGCACCACATTTATGGGTGTTTTCACTCTGTCGTGCAGGAAGATCCCATTTGCAATGTATTTAATGGCCGCCAAATACATGGTCCATTGACAATGAGTTCTTAAGCATATTATTCACTTTTTTTACTTGTGAGGTAGATGAATGTGATCAACTGTATGACTGATGGCTATTCGATGTCTTTTGTGAATAATATGACGTAATGGAATTGCAGACGGTTATTTCCTGTCATATTGCTGAGTCACACAGGAAGTGCCCAACTAACCAGCTCAGAAACCTCCAAATATCCAGAAATCAACAAATGCATCTCATCAGGTTGTCCTCAGACAGTGTCCAGAGTTCTGAGACCCTTTGACCTCTTCTTACACAAAATGTGCCTCTTTTAGGGACGGCATCCACAAACCCAATATAAAATTACATTGGTGTAAATGGCAATTGGGATGTCTAGAAAAGAGGGCTCAAAAGGTTGCAGGCCCTAGAAATTCTAAATCCTTATAGTCCTGGGTGCCCCCGATCGAGCCCCCGAATTTGGGGCTCTAGACATTTCCAGAGTGAATTGTCCAACCCTAACCCTAGCTGTCTCTGTGCATTCAAAGGGCTCTATCTGAGCATAAGTTGAAGAGAGCTGTGTGAGAAATTCTTGCATAAATGGCCAAAGATATTTAAATTTTTCTAGAGCCTTGTCCTCTTAATATATTGTTTGGGGGATGTCAGGCTACCACCATGTGACATTTGGGTTCTTTCTATAAAATCCCACCTGCAATGGACAGTGCTAAAAAAGCTCCAAATATCCCGAAATTGACATATGTGTCTCGTGGGGGTGTCCTCAGACAGTGTCCAGAGGTCCACAACCCTTTGACCTCTTTTGACACAAAATTTGCCCCTTTAGGGAAGGTCCCAAAAACCCAGTATGAGAATTACATTGGTTTAAAATGCAAAGTGGGATATCTAGATTAGAGGGGTAAAAAGGTTGCAGGACCTTAAAATTGAAGATCCTTTACCCATCAGGGACCCCCAAATCACATCCTAAAATTTGGAGGCCCCGGGTGCTTGCTACATTTTAAAGCTATTGATGAATATACTGCTGAAAAGGAGCCTACAGGGCAGGCTTTCTCATTGATTCCTATGGCAGGTAGGGAAATCTATTGAAAATAATGAAAAATACTTTTCTGCATCCTAGGCTTTTGTCCCTTAGTATGTTGTTTAGGGGCAATCAGCATGTCACTGTGTGAAATTTGGGGTCTGTTGAACCTATGAACATGAAGCCAGGCCTACGTCCAGTTTTATACATTTCAATAAAATGTCCATAAACCATGCATTTGGTGGCCATTATATACATTGCAGCTGGGATCTTCCTGTATGACTTAGCAAAAACACAGAAAGTCCCAGCTGCAATGTATTTAATGGCTGCCAAATACATGGTCCTTGGGCACTCATTGCTTATGCAAATTGTACATATTAATTAGTTGCACATTACATAAATTAGTTCTACCTAGATGTTTAAGTATCCTTAAAGTGTATATACTATTAAACCTTATATAAGAAAATATATTTTCTTATCAAAAGCTCCATGTCATTCAGGAAGATCCCACCTGCAATGAATACTATGGTTTCTGAATACTTGCATTGTGGACATACTTTTTATAAGGTACATCAAATTATTGACTAAAAACATATTTAGGTGATTATGTGACTCCCTCTGAACAACATGCACCCTTCAGAACCTCAAAAACTGACTGTCCATGAACCATGTATATTTTGAATAGTATACATTGCAGGTGGGATCTCCATATCTCGACACTGGGACCACTTAGAGATCTGAAACCTGCACTCATGTGCTTGTCTTGACCTCCCATATTCATGATATCAATACAAATAAAATTGGTCCAAGGTCCATTGGAGTTTTTTTGGTTGAAATTTTTTACTTTCTCTGAACAACTTGAAAGGGGAGGAAGGTCCACTCTTTGTGGACATTCCAGTTTTATGCATGTTGTATATCATTTCAAATTAAATGTTATGTATATATTTTCATTTCTGATCCCTGAGTGCAAAACAGGTGTTTCAATCAATAATAAATAAAATAAATTAAATTAAATGTCCATAAACCTAGTATTTGTCAGCCATTAAATACATTGCACGTAGATCTTCCTTTGTTTTGGGATGAAGTGGAATACTATATTTGGTAAGTGGACAAATACTCTGTATATGGACAGCCCTCCCCCTCCCAGACACATCCCCAGGGTCCTGGGCCCCCAAGGATGATGTGGCATAATATGCTTGGTAAGTGGACAAATACTTGGTTTATGGACAGCTCCGCCCCCTCCTGGACACACCCCTGGTGTTTGCCAATCGGAGCCTGACATTGGGTGCCTTTTCCCCCAAAAAGCTGGTTAGGGGACAAACACACAGTCTGTGGAAAATTGGAGGGTGTACCCTAACCCACCGGGTGTCCACCTGCAATGTATGTGAATGAAGAAAGCACCCATTGCTATACACCTGCCATTGGACATGGTGTCGCCACCCTGTGGGTGATCACTGAACTGTTTGTAGTGTGGCCACCGTGGAGCGCAGCTGCTCGGGGACGCCTCCCATCGTCTCTGGTGAACCCCTAGGCCAGCACGGAAATGTACAAGGCAGCGGAAAAAATTACCTAGGGGTGCCACGCAGCATCCACGAACCTGGTACCATGGAGCTATAAAGTAGATTACCCATTGCGTTCGGGTTTTACCCACTTCCCTTCTATAACTGTAGTCCATCATTAGACTGAGGTGATGCTGGCAGAGATCAGTAAGGAGCATCGCAGTTTAACTGGCCGGTAATTTTGGTGAGGTCTATCCTAAGTCCAAGGTTTAGGCAATGGTATATGATGCATCCCATGTCTTATGGTTGGATTTGGAATCAGTTTGTGTTCTGAAGTCCATCGTAATAGACTGAAGTGATGTTTGGCTGGCACCGGCTGCTATTAGTTTTCATCACTAAGAGACACGTGGCAGTGGAGTCAAACACTAACCAGGAATGGAGCAGGTTCCAGCCGGTTCTGATGACCACAAGATAGGAGTCCCGAGGTTGAGACAGGGAAACAAACAGAATAATATAGCATAGATGCCATTCAATTTATAGACCATGATCAGTGTTTCTGGTTTCTGATTCCGTCAGACCTAACTAAAGCAGCCTAATTGTGAGTTGAAGGATAAATTAGGTATATGCCTAGCTAAATAGATGAGTCTTTAGTCTAGACTTAAACTGAGTGAGTGTATCTCCATCTCGAGTTAAGGAGACTATTCCATAGTTTATGAGCCAAATATGAAAAGGATCTGCCTAATTTAGTGATGTGCAGTTGTTTTCACATTTCCCAACTAAGCTGGGGTCAGAGCGCAGGGTCAGCTTGAACCCCCAACCTTCCAGTCAGTAACCCAGAGCCTAAACCGCTGAGCCACCACTGGCCCCCAACATCCATCTTAGCTGTAAACATAAATAAACAACATAATATAGCCAACAAAATGATTGGCAAACCACAATTAGTCAATTAGGTGAGTTGTACATTATTAAAAGTGATAAAAAGGCTCAGTGTATTTTAAAGGATATTTCTCATGCTCTGTATGACCTGTTTGAGTTGTTGCCCTATGGGAGACGTTAAACAATGGCAAAAAATAATATATACAAAAGGTCCTTTTTACCTACCACCATTGGAATTCTAAACCAAACTAACAGGTTATAACGATTTTGAAATGTTTTTAAATGCCCCTCCCTCTCCTTCCCTCCCTCTCCTTGAAATGGGACTCCTGCCATCAGGTGCAAGACAGACATTTGTATTAATTTTACTGCATCTGTTTTTATTAGCCTGTGTAGTTTTTTTATAGCTAATTTTATTATATATTTTATAATAGATTATGTGTGTGTGTGTTTCTTTTTTTTTATTTCAGCACTGCTATTATGAAACACATATCTCTGCAGCAGAACATTGTAGAGACTTCCAGGTTGACTCATTTGACTCAGGCTAGCAGGGAGCCTTGTTAGTATCACCCTAACAACTGCCTAGAAATCAGATGGGGTCACCCTAGCAACCGAGTAGCAAAACCCATATCTCTGCACCAGAACATTGTAAAGAACTTCCGGCCCATTTGACTCAGGCTAGCAAGGAGCCTTTTGAGTATCACCCTGGTAACTGCCTAGCCTCAAAATGGGATCACCCTAGCAACCAAGTCGTTTTTCTATCTGTCTATCTACAACCCCAACTCCGAAAAGTTGGACAGTATGAAAAATGCTAACAAAAATGAGTAATTTGTATATTATATTCACACTTTGCTATATTGAAAAGCACTGTAACTACACATTATATGATGTTTTACCATGTGAATTTTATGGTTTTTGTCTAAATGTACAGTAATTTCAAATCAAATGATTGAAACGTTGGGACAGTCGAGTATTTTCCACTGTGAAAAATCACCATTTGTTCTAATAACACTTATTAAGGACTTGGGCACTGAAGACAAAAGTTTGTTAAATTTAGAAAGTGGAATTTTCCCACATTGATCCATTATTTAGGTCTTTAGCAGAACAATTGTACAGGGTCTTCATTGCCTTATGGTGTGCTTCATAATGCGCCACACATTCTCAATTGGAGACAGGTCATGACAGCAGGCAGGACAATCTAGCACCCATACTGTCTGCTCACACAGCCATGCACTTGAAATCTGGGTAGTATGTTGTTTGAAGTTGTCCTGCTGGAAAATGCAGGGACGTCCCTGGAAAAGATGGTGCTGTATGGCAGTATATGTTGCTCCAAATATTTTTACATATCTGTCTGCATTCATGGTGTTCTCACAGATGTGCGAGTTACCCATGCTATGGGCACTAACACACCCCTAGCCCAAACAGACACTGGCTTTAGGAACTGATGCTAATACCAGCTTGGATGGTCCATTTCCTCTTTGGTCCAGATAACACGAAGGCTGTGTTTTTCAAAAACATTTTGAAATGACAACTCTTTATACCAAAAAACACAGTTACACAGTTCTACTTTCCATCTAAGACGAGACCGAGCCCAAAGAAGTCAGCAACACTTCTGGACAGTGTTGATGTATGATTTCTGCTTTGCATAGTAAAGTAACTTGTCTTGCATCTGTGGATGCAGCGGTGAGTGGTGTTGATAAACAAAGCTTTACTAAAGTAATCCCAATCTCATGTGACGATGAATGATGTTTTTTAAGACTGTGACGTCTGAGAGATCATGTACATTCAGAAGTGGTTTTCGTCTTGTCCTTTATGCACTGATATTTGACAAGATTCCTTGAATCCTTTAACTATATTGTGCACTGTAGAGGGTGAAATGCCCAACATCCTTCCAATTTGTCTTTGGGGAACTTTGTTCTCAAAGTGCTGGATTATTTGCTGAAGGATCTCTTGGCAAATTGACAAGTCTTGAATGATCTTTGCTCTTGAAGGACTAGTCTGTTTTTGCTTTTGGAGGCTCCTAATACAGTATACAATACTATGACACAACTGCTTCACCTGTTTAACATCTCCTGTTTCACATCGGCTTGTTATTTCAACTCATCAAATTGTTATTAGTCTTAAATTGCCCCGTCTCAATTTTTTGGAGCATAATCTGATTTGAAATTACTGTACATTTTCAAAAGAATAAATTCAATTCACAAGCTAATACATAGCTAATGATGTGTAGTTGTAGTGCTTTCAATACAGCAAAGGCTGAATGTAATTTACAAATCACTGCTTTTTATTTTTATTCACATTTTTCATACTGTCTCAACTTTTTGGTAATTGTATTTTAAACTTTCAGACCAGGCTTTTTCAAGTCAACCTAAAGTTTGCCCACAACCTTTATCTAGTTTTGAATAATGAAATGCTGTATTAATATTATTGGACTTACTGTAAATATCTAACTTGTAGTAGCTCAGTCTATTAACTGACAACCTACTACAACATTTGGAATGTAAATGTGTACTTTTATGTTTAACTTGCATGTCAACTGAATGAGTGATTGGACACCGCCTGTGTTTAATAGTGTGCGTAATTTTCAAATGGTCCCTTAAGTACGCTAAGCAATGAAAGCGCATAGGAGCATTTTCAGTCGTATTTCTGCAGCCACACCAAATGACAGTTCTGAGTGCAGTTTTTTTATGACTGTATATTATTAACCTTATGTGCCAGAGAAACTAGTGTGCAGCCATTTTTAAAATGTTGTCTTTTACCTTCCGATCTATCATTTTCTGTGGTGTTGATTTCAAAGTGTAGTTGGCTAGCAAAGTGGATATACAGATTATAGAGTTGTCAAAAGATATCATGAGCATTTTAAAGTGTATAAGGGATGTCATAACAACTGAAAGTAGAGCATATACATTATAAGCTAATCATCTTTAGGATACAGTGGTACAAAAAGTGCTGCATTAAAAGTTTCACTAGCATTTTAAAAACGAGTACTTGATTCATAAATACACAAGATCCTACCTTCATGACTCTCCAGCATGAGAATGCCACCAGCCATACTGCTTGTCCTCTGCATGATTTCCTGCAAGACAGGAATGTCATTGTTCTGCCAGTGAAGAGCCTGCATCTTAATCCCATTGAGCACATCTGGGACCTGTTGGATCGGAGGGTGAGGGCTAGGGCCATTCCCCCCAGAAATGTCCGGGAACTAGCAAGTGCCTTGGTGGAAGAGTTAGATAACATCTCACAGTAAGAACTGGCAAATCTGGAGCAGTCCATGAGGAGGTTAATGATTCCGTATAAACTTCTAGCAAAAGTGGAGCCAGTTCTGTAGCATAAGATCTAAAAAATTCAGCAGCAAAGCCATCTGGCCCCGAAACCTTACCTGTAGGCAAAGCCTTTAATAACTTGCCAAGCTCCTCCAAGGTTATTTCAGAATCATGAGAATTTATTTGTTCAGTCGTCAGTTTAGGAGGTTTTAAAGGTTTCAGTAGACAAAACATGGAACGATTGAGAGCAAGATAGAATTTTTAAAAGCATTATTAATATCAATGTCCAAGGTAAATATTTCACCACAAGCAGATTTCACTGAGGGAGTGGTAAAAAAGACACTCTCTGTTTTATATATCTACCCAGAGCTTCCCTGCTTTGTCCCCCGACTCAAAGTCTTGCCCTAAACAGCCAAAACTCCACCTTCCGTGACAAAATAGTATTATATATTTATTTCAATCGGGTCAATTCTCTGAGGCCATTAGACGAGATTCACCACTTCAGCTCTGCCTCTGCACTTTTAATATTCCCTTCCAATTCCACGAGTTCTTGTGCTTTGATTTTTTTAGTGAATGAGGCATACTGTATGATCTGGCCCCTAAGAACCACTTTAAGTGGCAACCACACCCACAGAGGATACTGAGGACCTCCATTTAAATGTTGATTTCAGCCTTTGACATTTGTTGGAATTCAGGATTTTGCAAAAGGGATACATTAAAGCACCAACTATATGATTTATTTTTCTCTGTATGTGGCAACACCTCTAAACTCACCAGGGCATGATCTGAGACTAAGATGTTTCCAGTTGAGCAATCCACAACAGATGAAATGTACAGTTCCTACCCGATGGGTTCAAAAGTCTCCAAATATCTGCAAGACCAAGATTTGACATATTCTGCAAAGCGTCACTGTTGCTCTAGGTGGATTGCACCCTTTTGCTTCACTATGAGCAAGGGTTGAGTCCATCAAAAGATTAAAGTCTCCTCCCAATATTATATCATGAGGGGTGCCAGCGGCTTGCAGCATCCCTTCAAGATCTATAAAAAATCCCTGATCATCAAAGTTAGGTGCATAAATATTCATCAATATAAGACTTTTTCCCTGAATTTCAGCTAAAACAATAATGACTCCTAATTTATACTAATTTGAATGTAATGACTACCCTGCTCTTACTCACACTAGCACTATAAACAAAATGTGTGCATTAACCCCGTGCATGACAGCACCAACTGACGTCCATACCTTCAAACTCAAACTGTCCATGCATGCCTAGGAGAGCCCCTGTGACAACTCTGCCATTGGATTGCTCAAGTCCGGTGTTTCTATAAAACTTTTGAGAGACAGAATTACACAGCAAAAGATAATCTATAAAACAAACTCCAGCCAATAGGCAGAATAAACACAAAGAGCATGAAGCTTCATCCATAAAACCATCCCGAAGGTGTGTAGCTCTACAAAATAAACTTCAGCCGCTAGGTGGAACCAGCACAAAAAGAGTACGAAGAATCTTCAAACAGTCAAGCAAATGTTCAGTGAGCAAGTCTACTTGGCTGCAACGTGAGTATAACAAGGTGGGTGACTTACTCCATTGACTTTATGAAGGACATCTCTTGCTGTGGGCATGTGAATGTTTTATGGCCATCCTTAGCATCTATTCTCAATTTGGCTGTGAATATCAGTGCAAAAGCAAACTTCTGTTGAGGTAAATGTTTCTTGCATTCCTTAAATCAATTGCGTTTCTCTCTTGTCGAGTTCACAAAGTCTGAGAAAAGAGAAAATGCTGTGGTTCTTCAAAGAAAGCCTTCCTTTACTCCTTGCCATGCGTAACACAAGATCTTTATCGGATGATCTCAGGAATTTGGCCAGAATTGATCGGGGCCTGTCTCCTTCCATGGATTGCCGAACTGGAACCATGTGAGTTCACTCGATTTCCAGCTTATAGCCTGCTATGTCGAGCAGGCTCGGAAAGAGCCCATCTAGGAATTTCACCATATCCTTCCTCAGGAATTACGACGATACGGAAGTTATTCTGCTGGCTACGGTTTTTCTTGTCCTCCAACTTCTCCCAGACATGCTCCAAATCCACCTTGGTTGCTAGCGGATTAGCAGATAATTCCCTCTCCGATGACTCCAGATAATCAATCCATTTCTCGACATAAGTATGTGTCTTTTAATGTCTCCTGAGGATTTTTAATTGTCCTCCTAGAACAGTTGTGGAACAGTGTATTGAATCTCACCGGTTTATGTCATAAAAGTATTAAAACTAGCAAAGTGCACAGAGCTCGCCATTGTAAAAACACAGGAAAAAGGGGTGAAGGGCACACTCACAAACCTATCGGTCCGGAGTGGAACCCTTTAATAGAATAGAATGCCCTTTGAAGGTCTCTGTATTGTTCTGTCTTTTTTGAGCACTGATCCAAAACATTCAGCATTTTACAAATTAATTCTGTTATTAATTTTATCCAATTATGTGTGACTTCAATTTTATATTAATCTTACTCCAATTTAAATTTACCTCTAATTTAGATTAAAGCTCTATTTGATTTCTGATTATTCTTTTAGTATAACCTTTTAAGTTATCGATTACTCTGAATTTTCTTAATTTTCATTCATTCATTTTCATCCTTTCATTAGGGTCCTGATTGTTGCTTAGAGTCATAAGCCGGCCGATTAATTGCACAGATCTCACGGACACAAAGTTGCATAGTCATCTCAGTGCTAGCAGCCTTACACCGTTCACATGTCCAATCCTCGCATTGCGTCACGTGACTAGCAAATATGTTTTTCAAGTTGACATTGTTGCTCTTGTTGTCACAACAAAAAAAACTTGTTGACTGGACTAGGAAAGATTACTTGAGTCAACTTAAGTAAATGCATCATTTTAACTTTTTTTTTAAACATTGACACCACATCAAGCATAAGTTAATTCAATACGAATTTTATTGTCAAGTTAGCAAACATTTTTAAGGCAGCACGGTAATATTTGCTTTAAGCTGACTCACCAAATAGTTTTTTCTGTGCATGACATTCACTTCTAACAGGAAGGAAACTTTTGCTCATTGGTGACTTGTTGAACAGCTCCGAATGTTGCACTCCTCGTTTACACTCACTCCAAGAAAATACATTATTCTATTCTTAGAGATTAATACATTAATGCCTTTTTTGGAATTTACTTGCCGTTAGAGCGCTCAAATTACCGAACTGGCAGAAAACTGCCATGTATGGGTTGGTCAGTCCTGACAGCTGATATTGTGTTAAAGAGATCCGAGAATTTTCAAAAAAAATTAGGCAACGTAAATAAATGCTGATGGTTCAGCCCACAGAAACAATGCTTAGTTACGACACATGCTCTCTGTTGCTGATGCTGTATAACTAATTCATGTGTTCACGACCTCAAGACTAGATTATTGTAATGCATTACTGGGAGGATGTCCAGCAAGTTCAATAAATAAACTTCATTTGGTTCAAATGCAGCTGCCAGAGTGCTGATTAGAACCAAGAAATATGATCGTATTAGCCCCATTTTATCATTGTTACATTGGCTAACTGTTAAATTTCATATTCATTAAAAAAATTCTGTTGATTACATACAAAGCTTTGAATGGTCCACAGTTCTTAAGTGACCTTCTACCATGCTATATTCCATCACGTTCATTACGATCACAAAATTCTGGCTCGTTAATAGTTCCTAGAATCTCAAAATCCACTAAAGGAGGTTGTGGCGATACGGAAAAATCCATACCATCTCTTTCACTTTTCCAAATGGGCGGAAACCAATGAGGAAGTAAGGAGAATATTATATAATAGAGAGAGAGAAACAGAAGAGTGTGAGTGAAGGAAATTAAAACGTGCAGGTTATCTAGGTGGGACACACACTACCTGAAGGCCAATCACTGCCATTTGTTACTGGATTCTCTGTGTGCACTGACCGGATGCAGTCGCAAAGTAATGGACAAATTGAGCGCTGCATGGTTCGCCTGCCTGGTTCAACATAACTCCAGCCTGTCTCACCTGCCACAGCTATTAGCATTGTTGTCCATTATTTTTAAACCCCACGCAAAGACTCCAAACTTTTTTTCCAGGCCCTGGATGTTCAGTGGTGGGGCCGCTACGTATGCAAAGTGCATGCAGCCACCGGCTCCTGGACGGGCCCACGGCTACGTTGGCACATCAACGGCCTCGTGTTGTTGGCAATGCTGCTCACCCTGCAGAGTTCTGGCCATTGATCCAGGGCGAGCATGTGCTGGCTCAGACAGACAACATGACAACGGTAGCATACATTAACCGTCAAGGCAGTTTACGCTCCCGTCGTATGTCACAACTTGCCCGCCGTCTCCTCTTCTGGAGTCAGCTGCACCTTTTGTCGCTGCAAGCCACTTACATCCTGGGTGACCTCAACACTACAGTGGACATGCTGTCACGACAGGTTACCCACAAGGAAGAGTGGAGACTCCACCCTCAGGTTGTCCAGCTGATCTGGAGTTGATTCGGGCAGGCACATGTAGACCTATTTGCCTCCCCAGAATCCTCCCACTGCCCGCTTTGGTACGCCCTGACCAAGGTACCCCTTGGTATAGATGCGCTGGCACACCGCTGGCCCCCTGAACTGCACAAATATGCGTTTCCCCCAGTGAGCCTACTTTCACAGACTCTGTGCAAGGTCAGGGAAGATGAGGTGCAGGTCATCCTAGTAGCACCCTACTGGCCCACCCAGACTTGGCTCACGGATCTCATGCTCCTCACAACAGCCCCTCCCTGGCAAATTCCCCTGAGGAAGGACTTTCTTTCTCAGGGACGGGGCGCCATCTGGCACCCGCGACAAGACCTCTAAAACCTCCACGTCTGGCACCTGGATGGGGTGCGGAATATCAAAGTGGCCTACCCGCTGAAATGGTTGGGACCTTACTCTCGGCTCCTCAGCACAAAACCTGAATGAGCAGTATGCACGCCAGCTCCTTTGTACCCATATGTTAGGGGGAGTGGCATGCAAATACCACTCGCCAATTCCCATTGGCCTTTAATCAAAGATCAGAAGGTATCTCGAGCTCCCAAGAGTGACCACTAGTGTCACTTCATCGACACAACGTCTCATTCCCTCCATCAGGGAACGGAAGTTATGGAAGTAGCCAGGACGTTTTTTTGTCATTGTGAAAATTTTTAAAAAAAAATACAAATGCTGTTTGAAAAGTGAACTTTGTGTAACAATTTTTTCTATAATTTTTTTTAAACTGTTTTCTTAAATAATGTTTATTGATTTTTTTGAGTGTGACATTTAAGTCCATATTCAATGTGCTATTGTGGGTATTGGACGGCATTCATTTTTTGTATTGGGTTTATGAGCTATTTACTGGGAAACTGAATTTTTTTCTTTTTTGATAAGTTTTCACTTGTGTGGCACCCGAAAAATTTGATTCAATTGACCTTTTATTAATTACAAAAATTTATTTGGGACAGCCACTGTTACATAAGTGGCGCCCGAACAGGGACCTGAACACCTGAACATTTAAAGATCTGAACACTTGAGCACCTGAAGACTTGGAACTTGAACCTTGAATTTGAGTTTCACTAAATTATGAATGAGGTTGGTCATTGTCAACACTTTAAACTGCTTGATTTTGTGTTTATGACATTGTGGCATATAAACTGAACTGGAACAGCTTTGTTCTTTAGAACTGAAAAGGTTTTGTGGAAAAATGCTTTTTGTTTTGAGAAATTGAACACACACAAAAAAAAATCTTGTTAACCCTTTGTTGAACTGCCAAACTGATTGACCTAACTAAGATGTGAAAGCTGTGGTAACTATCAAATAAGTCGTTGATATCTAATTGTTGTTGCATGATATTAAGTGAACTGTGGGGTGAATTGTTGGGACAGAAACACATCACACTGAACTGTTGGTGTACTCTGTTGTAATTTATTTTTTCAAACACTCATACTTCACTCATAAACACTTTTAAATCCAAACATTAACTGACATTTAACAACATTTTTACACACTACACAAACATTGACAATCAAACATGGCGGCCACTCCTCCCTCTCCGTCCACTTTTGTGGAGATGGAACCACCAGACATTGCTACTCCAGACTGGCTTCCTGCACTCTGTCTTCAGCTCTCTTCACCTGGACCCCTTCGTGCTCCTCTCCACTTCACTCACACTAAAGCCAGCACCACCAACTTTCAAGGAACCCAAGTGTGATTTGCATCTCCAACACTAGCTGGCAGTACACCTGTTCAAGCCCTCACCTGGGAACAGGAACAGAATGTCGACCTCATGCAGATATGTACATGAACAGAGCTTTCATTTCTATCTTCAGTGGCACGGCAGGACTTGCCTGGGATCCTACCAACTCCTGGAAAAGAAATGCACAATTCACTCAACAAGTTAAAGGAAACTGGGACACATTGACGGAACATATCCAAATCCATGAGAAAACCATTAGTGAACTTGCCCAAGAACTTAAAAAAATGTCTGCACATCATGACAGCTTGATTGCTAACCTTGCTGATAAACTCAAGCACAACCAACAAGAAGTGCTCACACACATTTCTGAAAGTAAACAGCATGTGAAGAAAGAGACTGATCAACAATCAAAAGTTACGATTTCTGATGAACTTCACAAAGCTCACCTATGTGTCTGAGGTGAGGTTCATGATTGATCAACTTCAAGTGGAGCTTCAGCAGGACATCAAATCCTACTTGGTAACCCTTCAAAGAAATCATGACCAGTTGTCTACAGAGCTCACCCAGTGCACCCGAACCACCAACACACTGTGAAACAAACTGAACTTGAGGACAGACTCAAATGGCAAGAGAAACAAATAGCTGATCTGCAGACAAGAGATTTCTCACCATTGCCTCTCACCACTCACCACTGTTTCATCTGCATCACCAGCGACCGCTCTATTGCCTCTCGCTACTTCTGCTCTAAAGAGAGATCATCTTAAGATTACACTTCCTACTTTTGGGAGACAGTCAGATGATGAGGACCCCTTGTTCTATCTAAACCGATGTTAGGATTTCTTGCCATTGCATCCTCTTACTGATGCTGACATCCTGGTCACTTTCCGCACTGTCCTTCCGGGACTGATGGGAAGTTGCACAATCCTCCGTAACAAGTGGGATGAGTTCGAATCCACTTTCCTCTTGTAGGATTATGAAGACGAGCTGGCTGAGAGGGTCCGAACAAGAACACCGGGAGAAAGGGAGAGCATAAGAGACTTTGCATTTGCATACAGAGCGCTCTGCAAAAAGTGGAAGCCCACCTTGATGGACAATGAATTTGTGAAGATGATTCTAAAAAAATATGAACCATTACCTTGCAAGCCAGCTACACAGTCAACGAACTGGTGAAATTTGGCCAACAACTCGAAAAAGACCACCAACAACAACTACAATATGAAGAAGTGAGTTCCAAGCAACCCTTATCCATGCCTCAAAGACCCATTTCCTTGGCGGAAGTGACGGATAGGTCCGCTAACGATCTCTCTCTCCCGCACGATACTCTGCAGTCGGCCTTTAAACCTCAGAGGCTTGATTAGCCTAATACGGGACCGGGTGGGTATGATCACGACCTGGCCCCGCCCTCCACATGATGATAGAATTATTTACCCACCATCTGTAGCCCAGCACTTTTTTGAACTTAAGGCTGTTCTTCACAAGCTGCAAATGGTTGGCCTAACCATCCATTTAAAAAAAGCATGTTCTGCCTTCAGGAAACAACCTTTCTGGGACATGTTATCAACGTCAAAGGCATTTCTGCAGACCCAAGTAAAGTGGAGGCTATACGGTCTTACCCTGTGCCCACCAACATTAAGGAGGTTCAGCGCTTCCTGGGGTTATCCAGGTGGTATCACCAGTTTGTACCAAACTCCTCCAGGATCGCTGAACCTATCAATGCACTGAAAAAATGGATGTTCATTCCTATGGTCACAACAATGTCAGCAAGCCTTTGAATATTTGAAATCCTGTCTTACCTCTCCTCCCATTCTTGACCATTCTGACCTTCAACTTACTTTCACTGTCTACACTGATGCCAGTGACACTGGTTTGGGTGCCGTGTTGACCCAGAGCAAGGAACAAGGATCGGAACAGTTTATTGCATATGCCAGCAGAACCCTGAACAAAGCAGAGTCCAATTACTCATCTACCGAAAAATTATGTTTGGCTGTAATCTGGGCCCTGGGAAAATGGCAGCACTACCTAGAACACAAACTGTTCACTGTCATCACGGACCACTCAGTGCTACAATGGGAAGTGTCTTACACAAAAACCTCTCCTCATCAGGTGGGACTTGCGACTTAAGAGTTTTTAATTTATCATTTAATATTGCAAAGGAAAACTAAACATGGCACCTGATGCTTTGTCTCAGATTCACACCAGTTGTAGCCTGTACACCAGCCAACAGGAGAAAACTTCACCAGTATGAGATGGTGGAGGATAAACTCTATCACAAAACTCACCTGGCAAACAATCAAGTTCATTACAGATTGTACATTCCTAACAGCCTTGTCTCATACATTCTGCACAACTGCTTATCAAATCCCTGGAGCGGCCATGTGGGCATTTTTAAGACCTACAAGTGTATCCATGATGTGGCATTCTGGCCTGGTATGTGGACTGACATAAAACACCATGTTAAGAAGTGTGTTAAATGCCAGACACTTAAGGGAGAGAATCAGAAACATGTGGGCAAACTGCAACAAATCACCACCAACAAGATGCTTGGAGTGGACATTATGGGGCCAATGCCACGCAGCACTCAGCAAAATGAGTACCTCTTGTTCCTTGTAAATTATTACTCCCGCTGTGTGGATTTTTTCCCCATGCATAACGCAAACACTCAGACTGTTGCATGACATATACTATCAATACATTGGCAATAAAAGCCTTCATCAGCCAAATAACAAAGGACAATGCATCTATGTGAACTTCTGCAGTTAATCCAGGATGAACTTCAAAGACATTAGTCATTAATCTTAAAGTTCTTACGAAATCTTTGTATAAACACTGGCCCTAAACACTAAATTAGTTTAATAATTTTAAACCATGACCATAAATAACTAATATTGTCATTATATTCATGATGTTAGTCAGAGGGGAACTAGCCCCCAAAGTGAGTCTGGTTTATCCCAAGGTTATTTTTCTCCATTAACCAACATCTTATGGAGTTTTGTGTTCCTTGCTACAGTCACATTCGGCTTGCTCACTTGGTTTCTAAATACAACTATTATTTAATTATTTTTATACACACTTTATAATCATATTTCTTCAAACTACATAATAGATATTATAGTTTAATTTACTGTTAATGCATGATTTTCTGTAATGCTGCTTTGAAACGATGTTTCAAAACCCAGATTTTGTAAGAAGAAAAAGAGAGACTTGGTAATCAATATGCCACACATACTGTCAATTGAGCTTAACTTGTATTGACCCCAGAGTATTCCTTTAAAATAATAGCTCACCGGAAAAAAAAAATTATGTTCCCTTTCACTCGCACTCATGTTTTTCCAAACGTGTATGATTTTCTTTTGTTTTGACAGAATTTTCATTTTTGGGCGCACTGTTTCTTTAAGCTGGAGAAACAGGAAGTAGTGGAAAAAAATAAACCCCTGCTGTGCCACAGTAAAACAAGGAAGTAGAGTTAGCAATGAATGTGCAGAGACACAAAAGAGCTGCAAAATTTGTGTTCCTAATGTTCTGTTGTACAGCTCAGTGACAACAAGCCGTGAGATAGCAAGTAATTAAAATAAAACGAGAGCGATAGATAGAGAAAACAGAGCACCGAAAAGCACACTATTTTCATACAACACAGCGGATCAGAAGATACATAAAGAAATAAAGGATACAGAGATTCCACTTCAGAAAGGTAGGACTGACGGACACAGAACAATAAGCGCACATCAAACAAACGTTATATTTGCTTTCATGCTGAGAATGGGGGGGACATTGTATAAACCTTTTTGAGGCTCGACAAGGGATTTTTATGTTTCCACATGTAGGTCTCTAACGTAAACAACATTTGGGTGGTGTCAAATAGTGCTTAAATGTCTGGAATAGTTACTACAGTGCTCTTGTGAACGCACATACTGTATCCTTCTCAGCAGGGACGTCACTAGAGATTCATGGAAAGGGGACTAAGCCTCTTATAAGGGGGTCTGGGCATACTCCCCAGGATTTTTTTTTAAAGCCCCCAAAACATCTTTTCATCATGTATTTTTAGAGTGACAATGGGTGTAAAATCTATTTAAATAAGTTTATTTTTGGTCAGGTTTGGCTAAAAGTATAGGTTGTGTAAGACACTGATCTAATATGACTTAAATTCTATCCAAATAAATAAATTAAAGTCCACTCCAGCACTCGACATTAATGCTTGTCTGCTTGTCCGGGACAAGTAGAACTTTTAGATTGGCCATTTAAAGAGAATTTTACTTGCTCTACCAGACAAGTAGCATGATTACAATCTCAGTGATCATTTGCTGACTATTAAAATAAAAGAATAAATTCAAATAAAATAAATAGCTAAAAAAAACATAGCACTGTATGTTTAGCATCAGTCAGTTGCTGACCATTAAAATAAATAATTAATAAAAATAAAATAAATTGCTAAATAAACATCAGTACTGTATGTTCCGTATCAGTCAAATGCTGACTACTGTATATTAATTCTGCCAGTCAATTATTGGTAGGTTGCAAAACAATAAACATTTACACATGCCGAGTCAAGCGTTGTTACACCGTATTCTATTAGACAAGTTCAGGGGAAACTTTCAACGGTGGAAAACCAGACATCTAAATATTACATTTTGTAAATACAACGACTGGAATTGTCCGGTTGAAGGGGGTACCAAACTGTGAATCCTGAACAAAACAGTTTCATGTATCCATGTTTACACATTAACTTCCACTCAGCTGACAAGGTATGAAAGTAGCTACGTGATTAGCTAGTTAGCTATAAGCTCATTTTCACGGACAGTAAAAGACCAACTAACAACGTAGCATGAAATCAACACTCAACTGACACAATCCACCACTGCACCGTTGTCTGCTGTGCAGCAAAGAGATGCTCTGATGTTTACCTGTCAATCTGCTACATTACTTACTGCACTGACAAACTGTAGCTGGCTAAAATAACAAACGGATGTGATAAACATGAGTGACATGGTTGTCAGGGACAGGGTTAACGTTATATTGAAAAGGGAAAATGATGGGATAATTTTTTATTAACTTTCCAGTATGTATTTCACAAACTATTTAGCAACTTACCGAGAAGACACCGCTTAACTCCGCCCTGTCTGCAGAGCCACTGTCAGTTCAGAGTCAGCACTGTAAACAATGGAGTCGGACCACACTATGCTGGACAAACTACATCATGACAACAATTCTAAAGCATTGTTTTCTGCATGATATGTTCTGAAAAGTTTTCATACCTGCACATATCGGTAAACATCCATCCATCCATCCATCCATCTTCAACCGCTTATCCGAAGTCGGGTCGCGGGGGCAGCTGCTCCAGCAGGGGGCCCCAAACTTCCCTATCCCGAGCCACATTAACCAGCTCTGACTGGGCTGACCCGAGCGTTCCCAGGCCAGTGTGGAGATGTAATCTCTCCACCTAGTCCTGGGTCTTCCCCGAGGCCTCCTCCCAGCTGGGCGTGCCTGAAACACCTCCCTAGGGAGGCGGCCAGGGGCATCCTTACCAGATGCCCAAACCACCTCAACTGACTCCTTTCAACGCCAAAGGAGCAGCGGCTCTACTCCGAGCTCCTCACGGATGACTGAGCTCCTCACCCTATCTCTAAGGGAGAAGCCCGCCACCCTTCTGAGGAGCCCATTTCGGCCGCTTGTACTCATGACCTAGTTCTTCCGGTCATGACCCAACCTTCATGACCATAGGTGAGGGTAGGAACAAAAATTGACCGGTAGATCGAGAGCTTTGCCTTCGGCTCAGCTCCCTTTTACGTGACAACGGTGCGATAGAGCGAGTGCAATACCGCCCCTGCTGCCCCGACTCTCCGGCCAACCTCCCGCTCCATTGTCCCCTCACTCGTGAACAAGACCCCGAGGTACTTGAACTCCTTCACTTGGGGCAAAACCTCATTCCCTACCTGGAGTACGCACTCCATCGGTTTTCTGCTGAGAACCATGGCCTCAGATTTAGAGGTGCTAATCCTCATCCCAGCTGCTTCACACTCGACTGCCAAGCGATCCAGTGAGAGCTGAAGGTCACGGACCGATGATGACATGAAGACAACATCATCTGCAAAAAGCAGCGATGAGATCCCCAGCCCACCGAACCACACACCTTCCCCACCCTGACTACGCCTCGATATCCTGTCCATGAATATCACAAACAGGATTGGTGACAAAGCGCAGCCTTGGCGGAGACCAACCCCACATGGAATGAACTCGACTTTGTGCTGAGGACCGGACACAGCCCTCGCTTTGGACGTACAGGGATTGGATCACCCTAAGAAGGACCCCCCACCCCGTACTCCAGCACCTCCCACAGTCTCTCCGGGGGACCCGGTCATACGCCTTCTCCAGATCCACAAAACACATGTAGACCGGATGGGCATACTCCCAGGCCCCCTCCAGGATCCTTGCGAGAGTAAAGATCTGGTCCGTCGTTCCACGGCCAGGACGAAAACCGCATTGTTCCTCTTCAATCTGAGGTTTGACAATCGGCCGAACCCTCCTCTCCAGCACCTTGGAGTAAACTTTACCAGAGAGGCTGAGAAGTGTGATACCCCTGTAGTTGGCACACACTCTCTGATCCCCCTTTTTGAAGAGGGGAACCACCACCCCATTCTGCCACTCCTTAGGCACTGTCCCAGATTTCCACGCAATGTTGAAGAGGCGTGTCATCCATGACACCCCCTCCACATCCAGAGCTTTCAGCATTTCTGGTCAGATCTCATCAATCCCCAGGGCTTTGCCACTGCGGAGTTGTTTGACTACCTCAGTGACCTCCCCCAGGGAAATAGAATCTGATCCCCCATCATCCTCCGGCTCTGCCTCTACCATAGAGGGCGTGTTGGGATTTAGGAGTTCTTCAAAGTGTTCCTTCCACCGCCCAATAACCTCCTCGGTTGAGGTCAACAGCGTCCCATCTTTGCTGTATACAGCTTGAATGGTTCCCGTTTCCCCTCCTAAGGTGGCGGACGGTTTTCCAGAAGCACTTTGGTGCGGACCGAAAGTCCTTCTCCATGGCTTCTCCGAACTTTTCCCACACCCACTGCTTTGCCTCCCTCACGGCCGAGGCCGCAGCCCTTCGGGCCTGTCGGTACCTTACAACTGCCTCCGGAGACCTCCGGGACAACAAATCCCGGAAGGCCTCTTTCTTCAGTCGGACGGCTTCCCTGACCACCAGTGTCCACCATGGTGTTCGAGGGTTACCACCCCTTGCGGTAATTAAAACCTTGAGGCCACAGCTCTCCACCGTGGCTTCGGCAATGGAAGCTTTGAACATTGCCCACTCCGGTTCAATGTCCCCAACCTCCGCAGGGATGCCTGAAAAGCTCCGCCGGAGGTGTGAGTTGAAGATCTCGCGGACAGGGACCTCCTCCAAACGTTCCCAGTTCACCCGCACTACTCGCTTGGGCTTCCCAGGTCTGTCCAGAGTCTTTCCCCACCCCCTGACCCAACTCACCACCAGATGGTGATCGGTTGACAGCTCTGCCCCTCTCTTTACCCGAGTGTCCAAAACATATGGGCTCAGATCCGACGACACGATTACAAAATCGATCATCGACCTTCGGCCTAGGGTGCTCTGGTACCACGTACACTTATGAGCATCCTTATGTTCGAACATGTTGTTTGTTACAGATAATCCATGACTAGCACAGAAATCCAATAACAAACATCCACTTGAGTTCAGATCAGGGAGGCCGTTCCTCCCAATCACGCCTTTCCAGGTGTCCCTGTCATTTCCCACGTGTGCGTTGAAGTCACCCAGCATCACTATGGAGTCCCCTACTGGGGCCCTATTCAGGACTCCATTCAGGGTCTCCAAGAAGGCCGAATACTCTGAACTGCTGTTCGGTGCATATGCACAGACAACAGTCAGAGTTTTCCCCCCCACAACCCGTAGGCGTAGGGAGGCGACCCTCTCGTCCACCGGGTAAACTCCAACGTAGTGGCTCAGCCGGGGACTCGTGAGTATCCCCACACCCGCCCGTCGCCTCACACCCTGGGAAACTCCAGAGAAGAATAGAGTCCATCCCTATCCAGGAGTACGGATCCAGAGCTAAAACTGTGCGTCGATGTAAGCCCCACCAGATCCAACTGGTAGCGCTCCACCTCCCTCACTAGTTCCGGCTCCTTCCCCCAGTGAGGTGACATTCCACGTCCCCAGAGCAAGCCTTTGCTGCCCGGGTCTGGTCCGTCGAGGCCCACGGCCTTCACTGCCGCCCATATGGCAGCGCACCCGACTCCTGCGGTTCCTCCAATGGGTGGTGGGCCCAAGGGATGTAGAGGGAGGTTCCACGTTGCTTCTTCGGGCTGTGCCCGGCCGGGCTCCGTGACAAGCCCGGCCACCAGGCGCTCGCCGACGAGCCCTCCATCTGGGCCTGGCTCCAGACAGGGGCCCCGGGCTTCCTCCGGGCAGGGTAACTCCTCCTCTTGCCGTTTTATCCATGAGTCATTTTGAACCATTCTTAGTCTGGCCCCTCACCTGAGACCACTTTGCCTTGGGAGACCCTACCAGGAGCACATGGCTCCAGACAACACAACCCTCAGGATCATAAGGGCACACAAACCTCTCCACCACGATAAGGTGCTGGTTCCCGGAGAGGTAAACATATACATAACTATTCTGACTGTGTGAATAAGTTCTCCTTTGTAGATTCCTTTCAGCAGGCTCCTACTGATTAAACTACAGTAATCTCTTGGAATTTCTGAATGCACACAAAATAACTTTCATTTACCTTCAGAGAATCAGAGAACATTACAAGAGAACAGATTTTATACAGATGGAAAACTGATAGCTTGGTCCATAATAATTATGAAAATATACCAGAGTTCTTCCATAATATCCAAAGTTTTAACAATGATATTTGTAATATGACCATGGTTAGTTACTATGGTTTCTATGTAAAGAACTATGCCATTTTTGTAATGAAAAACAGCAGTCTAAATACATTTAGAAACTTTTTCTGCCACCTACCATAGTTAATACATGGTAGCCTAAATGTTTGTAAGTATTGTGATGTGAGGATAGAAAAGCCTTCTGATTTATGTTTTCTCTGTCAGTGCCGTTTAGAATCTGGGGGCTGTTGGTTTTAAACTAGTTTCATCACCGAGACATTTGGAGTTCTGCAACAGAAAATTCTGTACTGCATTCAAACAGGTTTCACAATCCCCGTCGCACATCTCACTGTTAAACAAGTGCATTTAAAATAGTCTCTGCTGTAGAGACCAGTCCCATATGCGTTTCATACAGTATATTACATACCCCATTTTTGCGCCCCTGTCAGCAGACCACCTTCAACGCCCACTGTTTTCAAGATGCTACTATTTGCAGAGCCCCAGAACACAAACACCACAAGTAATGGGCCGATAGTTCACTATGTCTTAGAATGCAAGAGGACAGTTTTTGGTTTGGGTTGTAACACAGAAATTAATTTCTTTGTCAGTTTTCAATCCTACAACACATAAATATGTCTGGAAATGTCCAGCAAACGTCACAGTAGATGTCACAGATTGTCATATCATAAACTTCATCTAAACTATTTTAAACAGCATTTTGCTAATTCCTTTATAATTGTTATGCATGCAGTTCTTAGGACCAGATGGAATATTTGTTCTTTTAAAAGGTGATTAAAATAGTGCAACATTTTAAATGGTGACCAGTCACAAAACCCAAAATATACTTTGCCCTAATGCATTCACTTAAATGTTAATTAAAAATCTTGATTTATGGGTATTTTTTCAACGTCAAGCCATGAACCAAACCAATCAGCTCAGAGGTGAACCACAACATCACAAACTTTGATTTAAAGCTAAAAAAGTATTTGAAAATCACAGAAAAGACAATTGCACACAGAAAAGACACAAATTACAATCCCATGAAGCACTGCAAATCACTTAATCTAATAAAAATGATGGAAATATATGCAACTTTTTTGTTGTTGTTGATTGTAAGCTTAGAAAACAATAGATTTTAATTTTACAGCAAAATATAATGATATATACAAATATATGTAGTTTGAGGATGTAGGAAGACTGTCTCGATTGCGTCATTCACAGTGCATCATGAAATTGGTCATTGCTCAACTTGTTTGGGGGACTTTGTTGGTGATTGAGTCTTCTACACCCTCAAACTACATACTATATATATGTGTATATATCTGAATATTTTTCTGTAAACTTAAAATATGTTGTCTCTCTGATTGGTGGATCTTTTTTTGCTGGTTAATGGGGAGTGTAGTTTTTCACCAGGAAAATGTTGCTGTTAAACTTTTTTTTTAAACAATAATGCTGAAATAACGCAGATTGATTGTTTCAACAAAGGCATATACTGTACCATTGATGATCAACCTCGGAGGTCAGTCTTTAAAGGTTTATAAGCTATCATTGAAATATGGATAAAATGAATGGGATTTTTACTTTCTGAACCAGAGTTTTGCGCTCTTGACTTGACAGACTTCTGAACATTTCCGGTAATGTGAGCCATCTTTCTCACTTGCTGCTCATAGAAAAAAAGTTTAGCTAAGCAAGGGTACACCAGTGATTTTTGCGGATGTTTTACAGTATAGCTGACTTTTTACAGTAGTTTGCTCTTAGTTATAATGTTTGTATGAAAAATTGCTTCTATTTCTCATTTGTAAGTCACTTTGGAAAAAAAATGTCTGCTAAATAACTAAATGTCCACTTTTAGGCTCTTTCAAAACCACCATCTCTCCCTCTGTCATGGATGCGTCTGGGGGATGCTGGGACAGCTGTCTGAATGAGGAGGATCTGCCTGAGATGGATGGCACGTGTGATGCTTGTGAACCGGATGAGCCTCAGCCAGCAGCTCAGGTTTGCACACACTGTCGTTTCGCCTTCTGCATCAGCCATGCAAACAAACATTCACAAAGCACTGGTCACCAGCTACAGCCGTACTGTCCCCCAGACCCTGAGTTAGACCCTCAGCCGCTGACAGAGAGTCAGGGGGCTGAAATCAGAGCAGAGTGGGCAGAAGCTGCTGGCGGTGAGGACAATCAACTGAAGGGGAAACAAGATACAGTGACGGTGGAGAGGCTTAAGTGTAAGCAGCACGGACAGGAGGGCTCGCTCTACTGTAAAAATGATGAGCGGATCATTTGTGTGGTGTGTGCAGTACAGGGAGAACACAGAGAACATGAGATCATCACTCTCAAAGACGCTTACCTGTGGCAGAAAGTCAGTCAAGATACACAAACAAACAACACACACACAAATTAACAAACAAATATACAGGACAATTTTTTTTTTAGATCTTTTAAAAACCTAGTTTGAAGTGTCAACTTTATAGAAATGTTATCTATGTGTCCATGTTGGTTTCATAAATGTTTTTAAAAACATTTGTAGCATTTGCTAAAAAAAAAGAAATTTAATGACTTGAATGTTATTAGGGCCGTAGCTAGTGGCGTGAAAAGTGGTAATGATTCTAGGGGCCCAAAAGTCCAGGGGGCCCCACAACAAATTCTAAACTGTATTTGTTAATAGGAAACGGGCCCAGAGCAATATACAGCCATGGCCAAAATTATTGGCAGTGACATAAATTTTGTGTTTTGCAAAGTTTGCTGCTTCAGTATTTGAAGATTATTTTTTCACATGTTTCTATGGTATACTGGAAAACAATGATACGCGTTTCATACGTTTTAAAGTCTTTTATTGGCAAAAACATTCAATATATGCAAAGAGTCAATATTTACAGTGTTGACCCTTGTTCTTCATAACCTCTGCAATTCACTCTGGCATGCTGGATGTCAGCTTCTGGTCCCAATCCTGAATGACGGCGATCCATTCTTGACTTATTAGTGCTCGGAGTTGATCACAATTTGTGGGTTTCTGCTTATCCACTCGCCTTTTGAGGATTGACCACAGGTTCTCTATGGGATTATGATCCGGGGAGTTGCCTGGCCACGGATCCAAAATTTCAATGTAATGATCTCCGAGCCACTTCATTATCACTCTTGACTTGTGACATGGTGCTCCATCATGCTGGAAAATCACCTAAAAAGCACGGATCATCACCTAATTGTTCCTGGGCCATTGGGAGAATTTGCTCTTGCAGGAAATTTTTATACCATTCCTTATTCATGGCAATGTTTTTTGGCAGAATTGTGAGAGAGCCCTTGGATGAAATGCAACCCCACACATGGATGGTCTCAGGATGCTTCACTGTTGGCACGACACAGGACTCATGGTAGCATTCACCTTGTCTTCTCCGGACTATCTATTTTCCAGATGTCCCAAACAGTCGGAAGGGGGCTTCATCAGAGAAAATATCTTTGCACCAGTCTTCTGCTGTCCAATCCTTGTACTTCCTGCAGAATTTCAGTCTGTGCTTGATGTTTTTCTTGGAGAGAAGTGGCTTCTTGCTGCCCTTCTTGACACCAGGCCATTGTCCAAAAGTCTTCGCCTCACCGTGCGTGCAGATGCACTCACACCAACCTGCTGCCAATATTGAGCAAGGTCTGCACTGGTGGTGACACGATTCTGTAGCTGACTCCTCAGGAGGAGATGGTCCTGATGCTTGTTGGATACTCTGGGACATCCTGAAGCCTTCTTCACTGCAGTTGAACCTCTCTCCTTGAAGTTCTTTCAGGTGCAATATTCTTTGCAGCAATTTCCTTGTATTTGAGGCCATTTTGATGCAAACCAATGATGGCTGCACATCTTTCTTTAGAGGTAACCATTGATTGGAAGAACACAATGATTGGAAGCACTTTTCCCCTCCTTTTATAGCAATCATTCTGCTCTTATAATCCAATCAGAATGATAGAGTGCTTTCACCTGACTAGTACTCGTTCACAAGTTCCCAGGTGCTGCTGATATGATTAGTGAAATTATGTCAGCTTGTCATTTTGTGCCAGGGCCAAAAAAACTATGAAATTTAGTTTTCTGTGATAAGAGAATTTTTTTGGCCAATTAAGTTTTTCACGCTGCACAATAATCTATAAACGATGTGAATCAACACCACAACAACTGAAGCCGAAAACTAGAAACTATTTATGTCAGTTTATGTCACTGCCAATACTTTTGGCAATGGCTGTACAGTAACGGGGCCCAAATTACCTTGCTAAATCTCAAGTAATAAAATATACACATTAGTGTTGGGGATGTAAAAAATTATGAAATTATATAGTAGAAATAAGATGCTCTCAATTCAACAGTGTTTGTATATTTTGATACATAAATAAATACATAACTTGTAGTGTTAATAGAAGTGTTTTAAATAAAGTAATGCTACTGCAAAAGCATAAGGATCGGCAAGGAGGAGGTTGGAACCCGCTGAACAGTCAACATAAAGGTTTAATGATATAAAGGAACTTAAAACATCATAAAACATAAACGAACAGACACGCATACAATGCGGCCGTGTGCGTCTCTCTCTTGAACTGGCGTCTCCGGCTCCCCTTTATCTCACTCTCTTGCTGATTCAGCGCTGACCATGCACCATCATGGCCCGGCCACGCCCTCCTCCTGGTCACAGCTACATTAAAAGAGGCGATACAGTACCCTCCCTAGAAAGGCAGCGCTATGCGCTTCCAGGAGGACAGAACAGCTAGTCTTGTAACACTTTTCCACAAACATGGTTCTGGGGCTGGTTCCTGGGCCAGTGCAAATTCTTGAACCGTTCTGTGTGCTTCCACCACAAAAATAAATGGTCCCGCACCAGCCCAAAACAATATGTTAAATATTTTTGGCAGAAATATACCTTTAGTGATGCATTCTAAGAATACATTTGTGTCAGTAAAAACATGTGGTTCAATAATGACCTAAAACTTAGACATAATAAAACTCTTGCTCAATTTGATCAAATGATCAATTAATTAATTACATCTCACATGTAAAAACATAAAAAGTTTTGAAACACTTATTCTTTATTATAATTTTTTTTTCTTCACATTTAAGAATAATAGTAAAGTCATCAAAACTATGGAATAACATAAATGGAACTATGGGAACTATGATGTGACTAAACAAAATCCAAAATAAATCAAAACTGTGTGATATTTTAGCATCTTCAAAGTTGTCCCCCTTTGTCTAGAATTTGCACACATGTACTCTTGCATTTACTTACATTTTCTCAAGAAAACTTGAGGAATCACCCTGAGATGCTTTTAAACAGCATTGATGGAGTTCCCATCTATGTTGGGCACTTATCGGCTGGTTAACTTTATTATTTGGTCCAAGTCATCAATTTCAAAAACGTTTTTTTTTTTTTTTTAATAACATTTTAGTTTTATCATGAAATAAATGAATATGGTGGCACAATTATATTTTGTCTAAAACTAATTTCAAACATTTAAGCATACACCTATAGATCAAAAGATTTTTAAGTTCATGAGAAACATTTCAGTCAAGTGTTTCAAAGGTTTTGACTGGTAGTGTATATTTGCTCTCTGAGAGCCGGGCTAAATGCGTAAGCATTGTTATGGCATTCCTGAAATTTGGGCAGACCCTCAGTCACCCCTCAGAGATCAAATATAAAAATGATCTGTAACATTCATAATTATAACAAATGCACACGGTTAAGAAGATTTGTTGGCAATTGTGTTCAACTCATCAATGGGCAGAGATCAAATATAAAAATGATCTGTAACATTCATAATTATAACAAATGCACACGGTTAAGAAGATTTGTTGGCAATTGTGTTCAACTCATCAATGGGCAGAAGAGACAGGGGTAAACCCACCCCTTCAAACTCTATAAGAACAAGATGTAAACATAATATTCTATGCTATGGCAAATATAACTAAAGATAAAGGATCATAAAAAATAATGTACCTACTTTACCTGTCATCATGAGCGTAGTCAATGTCTCTGGAAATTGTATTAAGCAATGTAACAACGTTGGATTCCATTACTCTGTATGTTTAAATATGTTCTCAAAAACAGGAATAAAAGCTGTACACAAATACCGTGGTGCACCATTAGGGATGGGCGATATGACCAAAATCTTATGTCATGATATGAGTAAATTTCTATAACAATAATGATATACAGTTGAAGTCAGAATTTTACATACACCTTTTTGGATTGAGGTTAGGGCTTTGTGATGGCCACTCCAATACCTTGACTTTGTTGTCCATAAGCCATTTTGCCACGACAATACAATGTATTCTTTGGGTCATTGTCCATTTGGAAGACCCATTTGCGACCAAGCTTTAACTTCCTATCTGATGTCTTGAGATGTTGCTTCAATATATCCAAATAATATTCCTTCCTCATGCCATCTATTTTGTGAAGTGGTGTAGCCAACATAAAGAATATGGCATAAATGGCATATTTCAAGAATCACCGCCATTATCGTGTCTGCTCTCATTAGATGCATTTGCTCCACAGCTGTTATTGGTAGATTTAAAATTTTCACCAATCGCACAAACTTTGATCGCAAAAGGTCGTTTTTAATTTTCAAAGTGCAACCGGTGAGGCCAAATAAATTTAACGATGATATTACATGAACAAGATCACCATTGACGATATAAGGGAATGTGTAGTTTTTTATTTTATGCTACTTTTCTCAGGTTTTAGAGGTGTGTTAAAATTGAGGAAGTGTATTTATCAACCTGTTACATGTCACACAGGCATGTTAAATCAAGTAAATCTGGTTTTGTCAATAGTTCTGAAAATACCTACATATACGTATGTCTTCTATACATAGATATCCCTTTTAAAATAACGTTTGTTAGGCATAACATTAACAAACATTATTTAATGTTTAGAAGATGCTTTAAAAAGAACTGGAGCGCAGCTCCTTTTCCAGCATTAAAATCTGCTATTCTGAAGAACCACACGATTGCAGACTTTGTGATATCACAGTCATATAATCTTTTATACAAAATGAATAATCATATCAAGGGTAATAATCAACTATTTAGATTTTTGTCATAATTGTGCAGCCCTAAAATAAGCCCACGTATGGATATTTACATTTTGCAATATACTCAATATAGCAAAATCTTTATCGATTGACATTTTATATCGTCGCCATGGTATATATTGTCATATCACCCAGCCCTATGCACCATATTTTTGGGCGGGTTAAGTAGTCCTGTAAAACTACTACGTAGCCTGGTTCTCAAGTCAGTGGAAAAGTGGGCCAGAAAAACATATTTGGTATTTTTCAAATATCTGAAAAATAGGCAGATTAATTTTGGCCGATTAGTTTAGCAGGCCACTATGGCACAAAGGATAATCACTCCTTTGCATGTGAAAGAGCTGTCTGAGGCATGCAAATGACCAGTTACAGTTTGTTTTGTTGTTATGTGCCATCATGTTACAACAATAATAGACTGGCATGCAACACAGTCTCATTTAGTCTCAAGCTTCTGATGTTAAGCGCTTGCGCCCTTATTCTTCAGTTTCCTATAACTTTTAGCTATCTTGTCTAATGACAAAAAGGCAAATAGTACTAAAACTTTTATCATATACCATCTGCAAATTTGCAGATTGGATATCTTTCAAAGATTGAATTCACAAACCTTTCAAAACTAGTGCAAATCAAGCAATTTCTTTCTGTGAAGTGCAAATTCCTGTAGAGCTTTCTCTGAAACATGCAGTATATCAGTCTGGATCAAAACTGTGTCCCTCTGACTCACAGGCGGTGATCCGGGCCTGCAAGCAGTAAGTTGCTGTCATTGGATCTGCACAATAGAGCAACTTTAAAGTAAAGCACTTCAAGTGCACTAATTGGCTGCTATTAATGTCATATTTAGGGCTGAACAACTAATCACTATAAAATTATTAAACCGCAAGGGCTGCCGTGCACCTCACTGACCTCTGCCTGAATCAACTTGATCAAAGGATGGACTACACTCTCTTAAATTGGAATGTGTTCCTTGGCTCAACTGCCTTTGACTTGCTTACCGGGGGTGCAAAGACAAATAATATTTTTAAGGCATAATCTCCTTGCTAATCACAGTTATCAAGTTTTCATCTAACAGCACAACAAAAACTTTAAGACATCACAGACATTACAGATTAATTTTCTGTATATTCATATGTTGTGAAAAGCATATATTGTACTGTGCTCACAAGGAAATAGGAAATATCCTATTGGTCTCAGATAGCCAGCAAAAATGAAATACATCTTCTAAGAAAGTGAACAATAATTCAGAATCACTCTTTCTGAATGTGTCTGTGTTTCAGAGCAAAGAAGGCATTGACCTACTGGAACACACTCAAGAAATAGCTGAGAAGATCAAGGCCAAATGGACCAGCCCTGATGTGAGTAAATGATTTGAACCAAACCTGAATCCAGGGCTGCATTAATGTACTCTGTGGATTATAGTTTGCTGGGCCCTGCCAGTCATCAGACGGGGTGGGGGTTTGTTACTCTAGTCTAAGACCATGCACTACACATACAGGATTCACCATTGCAAAACACATCTCTGTGGTTGCATTAGCGTCTCCTGCTGAATGTGTTTACATACGCATCCTCACATGAACATCTACAGGGGAGAAAAGTGTTGCCACCCCCATGGATTTTGGGGCCCCACTGCAGGTAAGCCTGTGCCTTAATGTGGCCCTGAATCCATTTGCTTGTCATATACACCTATACTGCTCTTTCTAACTGTGCACTGATTCTTGACACATAGGACAACATTTGCCCCACAACTTTACCTGCCATTAGTTTTTAAAATGGCAACATTTAAAGTTTCACTTTAATCAGAGATGATCACAAAAAAATGTATTTGATTTTTCTCTTTATTTTATTACAGTTATGACATTATAATATCACCCACTACCACGTAACCCTCCTGTCCTCATATTGCGAGACAAACTTCTGACGAAAGGTCTATTCACACGAATCCTTAAAAAAAATTAAAAGAAAACTATTTAACCCCTGTACGGTGGCTCTGCTGGTGGCTCTGCCGGTGGCTCTGCTGTTCTACAACATTTAGACATGCACCTTCAGCTGTTAGAGATTAATATAGTGAATGCTGTTAAAGGGATATTTTACTATGAGCTTAGTCCAAACCAATTGCTGAACCTCGCTGCTATTTTTAATGCCATGAGAATATAACAATTATATAGTCTACATACTAAATAAAGAACAGTACTGTACAAAAGTTGTAGGCGCTTGTGAAAAATGTTGCATAGTGAGGATGTCTTCAAAAATAATGACATAAATAGTTTTCATTTATCACTTAATGTCATACAAAGTCCAGTAAACATAAAAAAACCGAATCAATATTTGAAGTGACCACATTTGCCTTTAAAACAGCCCCAATTCCCCTAGGTCACCTGGATACAGTTTTTCTTGGTAGTTGGCAGATATGATGTTCAAGCTTCTTGGAGAATTCAACACAGTTCTTCTATCTATTTAGACTGTCGCAATTGCGTCTGTCTCTTCATGTAATCTCAGACTGACATGATGTTCAGTGGAGGGCTCCGGGGGCCATGACATCTGTTGCAGGGCTCCCTGTTCTTCTATTCTAATCTTTTCTATTTGCAAAAGTAATGTTTGGCAGTCTAACATTTATATTTTCTATTGGCACACTAAAGCTGAGGATACATTTTTTTAGAACTTTTGCACAGTACTGTACAATAAGACAAAAAAACATAAGCAGACTTTCAAAAACAGAACAGGTTTATGTATGCAATACAAAGGGTAAATGAACTGCAACTATTTCTTTTTTAAGTACTGTTTATAATTTTCGAAGGTGTGTATCAGCTGCACATCCATTGCCAGTTGATTAGCACCACCAACACACTGGATCGAGCAGCTGCAGTGACTCTGGAAAAATGAGTCTTCAGTCAGTTTTCATCACAGTCCTAAGAGAAAAAAAAATCGCAACTTTCTATAAAAAAAAAACCTTTGGATTGACGATTTGACAAACCCGGTATGAATAGTGCCATCGGAATCCATTGTTCCTATTCAAAAGCTCATGCGGAACAAACAACTGCACCGAAAAAAACGGTGACATGGTCTTCTGCTGCTGTAGCCCATCCACATCAAGGTTCGACATGTTTATTCTGAGATGCTATTTTGCTCACTACAATTGTACAGAGCGGTTATCTGAGTTACCGTAGCCTTTCTGTAAGCTCGAACCAGTCTGGCCATTCTTCATTGTCCTCTCTCATCAACAAGGAGATTCTGTCCACAGAACTGTCGCTCACTGGATTTTTTTGGTTTTTGGCACTATTCCGAGTAAACTTTAGAGACTGTTGTGTGTGAAAATGCCAGGAGATCAGCAGTTATACAAATGTTTTTTAATAGTTTTAAGTAATTGTGCTTATTATTTGTGTCTCAAAAGTGACTCTTTGGACACATAACATTCATTAAAGTAGTCTATGCGGCTCCTCCCTTCATATTCTTCTGAATACATGCAATAGGTTTTGGTGAAAAACAACCCCAAATTTAAGTAATTATTCAGTGAAAATCTTGATATACGTTCCAAGTTTTCTTGGCTCTAACGCAAGACAAGTTGAACACATTAACATGGAAACAAGCTTTTCTTACATGTACTAATAAATGCACAATTTGAGTAAATGCAGTCCTCCTCTTTATGTAAGTCCGATTTTGTGATGATCAAGTTTGTTTCGCTCCTGACAACCACTTAATAATAATAGTATGTTAGTTAGTATAGGAAAAACAGATACTGAGAAATCTCTTTTCTGTAGAGAGCAGCAGTTTGGTAAGTAGCAGAAGTCAGTGTGAAAGCACTGCTTCAGTTATTATGCTAAAAAGAACCTTTACTCTTTGTTTTCTTTGATTGTACTATTAAGATTACTGCTCTAGAACTTCCGTGTAAGGTTTTGATTTAGTTTTTAGTATTTTTTTAGCTTTTTTGAAGAAGTACCTATTCTCAATGCTTTATTGTAATCAGGAAAGTGTTTGTGGATGTTTCAGATGATTACAGATGAGCTGGAGCAGTACGTGAACCAGCAGTTTGATGAGCTTCAAAGGTTGGTTCGGCTTGAGGAGTGGTGGGTGCTGCATCTAGTAGATCTAAAGGAGGCGTTCCTTACCGCTCAGGCTGCTGAGAAGATTTCTGAGATCAGCGTCCATACTGAACGACTGCAAGAGGAGATGGACTCCATCACACAGCAGCTGGGTGAACTGGATCGGGCTGAGGAGGAGGGAGTCGCCCCTATGTCCCTAGCCCCACTGCTGGCCGCCAGACCACGACCACCTCCTGCAGCTCTCATAGAGCACAGACCACTGGTTAGCAAACACAGCACATCATATTTACTGAACTACATCTACAATAGGGCTGTAACAGAAATTGTAACACTTTGTGCATACTGTGTGGTGATTCCTTTAAAAGTATTTTTCCATTTGAGAAACTACATCTAGGGACCTATTTTAAGCATGTAAGCACTAAGCGCAGCTCAATGCTTTAACTCATAAGCGCAAAGTCAATGGGCTCCATGAAGTGTTCATATTTTTGTGCAAGCGTCCGCTAACTGTAGGCACAAGTTTGCCGAAATCGCACATGCAAGATGCTAATAGGGTCAATGGAGGTTCTTCTCTGGCACCGTCTATGTCTTATTATACAGTCCATTCCCTGTCAAGCACCAGCGATGTAAACAAAGACAGTACATTCATATGTTGGTAGTGTAAATGGACTGTATGCAATGAATTGGAAGAATACAAATATGAATTTACATTATTTTGTGCGTCCTTGGGACACGTTATTTTTTTATACTCTCTCCTTCCACCGGTCCCTTCTGCAGTGACTTAAACATAACAATAAAAATAATAATAATTGAAAAAAAGAAACCATGACCTCTAGAAAATGTTGCACAAATCTCATTATTTTAATTCAACAAACGGCTTCAACAGTGATGGTCAAGGACATTATTTGATGTTCTGTACTTTCAGAATTTGGACATGAACTTTATTACCACCTGAAACTGAATATGCAGGAACTGAATTTGGACTTTGCGCTGAGGTGGTATTGAAACGTCTTAGTGCAACATCCAAATTAGAAAGAAAATAGCAAATTGCACTTTGCAGCGCTTTATTTACATTTAATACACCCACAGTTTGTGCACCTCCACCCACAGTAGTGCAAACACTCCCACCCATGCTCATTTGTGCTTTGCGCACTCACGAAAATAGAGCCCTAATGTATAGTTTTTACTTCAAGCACCCAAAATACACATTTGTGGCTATAACCTATTGGTTAGAGACTTGGGCTGCCAACACCATATTAGATTTTGGCAAAAATAGTAGTGACTTTATTTAATACTAGATTTAATACTAGAATAGACCTATAAATAGTAAATGCCATTCATTCTATCACAAATAGTGCAAAGAACGCTTTAAAAATTAGCTGTTTATTATGATATTTAACTTTACCTCCCTTTTTTAATGGAATAGAAAAAATGAGTCTTAATCGACTCTTGGAATCGATTCCATTGATTATGAAAACCAGGAATCGGAATCGACTCCAAAATATATGGAATCAAACAGCCCTATATTATAATCAGCATGATGATGACCTTCTTTGCCGCCGTCCAAGTGACGCTGTCACGAGCAAGTTAGTTACCACTATGGAAGCGCCGGCTGGAACTACCAACAGAGGGCTAAACAACTTTGACGTCCGTTTTTTGAGTGGTGTGTTGGGGGAATTATTTCAAAATAACAGCATATTTTGTGTTGTTGTTTTATTTAAAGTTGTCTGTAATAATAATGATTTTGCATATTATGTATTTTTTAATCAAGTCATGACAAAAGTGACCAAAATCTTTGTGGGCCCCCTATGGCTGTTGGCCCTGGAATCATGTTTACCAAGGTTAGACATGCAAGATGAAGAGCCCAAAACATTTGCTCTAGTTTAGTCTTCATTGGGTTGGAGGAAATAAAAACTACTGATTAAAGGCGTCATGAAATGGAGAATAAAAATTTCCAGAAATTTAGACATATAAGAGGTAACTGTACTATAAAAACATACTGTAAGTTTTCGAACCAAAACTTCCTGCCCAGTCTAAAAAGAGCATTTATAGTTACCGCCTTGCTAAAACATCTCCTTTTGAAATCTGTTTGTGACATCACAAGACATTGCTCATTGATTACTCTAAATCCTCTTCTATTTATTGTCCTTTAAATCTGTAATTCAAACAGAGTCTTTAAATTACTTTTCTCCTACTCGGCTCTCCTTGGTGGCTGTCCTACCTGGTTCTCCTGAGTGGTTTACTCTATTTAAAGCTCCAGTGTTCTAACTGAAATTCTTTAAATGGCTTTCTCCTGCCCGGCTATATCCAGGGCGGTTTCTCCTATATTAAAGCTCTAGTATAGTTCTGTTCTAATGTTTTAATGAAATTCAAACTAAAATTCTTTAAATACCTTCCTATATTAAAGCTCTAGTAATTATATAAATGATTTCGGAGGAATACAGAATAATCAAATAATAAAAATTTATTTGCCAGATAGGATTAAAAACGTAAGGTACAAAAATCAATCAAAGCCAAATTCACATATTATAAGAATAAATATTAATTCCTAAAAATATAAGACAAGTCAAAGAAACATACCTGGCAGTTGAAAAAACAACATGCAATTACAAAGCATGGGAGATCTGAATTCAGATTTCAATTATTAAAATTACACACATCAATGTGTGGGATCGTCTGACTACAGAGAACACCGATTCCTTTGTCATCTCTCCTTAAATACCAACCGATTCTATTGTTATTTCATTATGTGTATGTTTGATGTTATCCAGGTTTTTGTTTACAATTTAGTGGTTTGAAGATGAAGATTTGAAGATATTTTACTAAGTTCTTAAATATTACTTGTGATTTGACTTTGCTGAAAGGGAATGAGATGGTGTTACCAGTTGCACTGAGACCTCTTGAATGATACCAAACATGTATGATCAAAAAAGAGAGGGGGGCAGCTGTAGGTGAGATTGTGTTTTATGGTCCTTGCTGAGCAGGGTGTTTATTTATGTGGAGATGTTCTTCTGTGTGAGAGCTTTTATGATGTGGTTAACACAGATTTGCATAGTCATCTCAGTGCTAGCAGCCTTACAGTTTGTAAACCGAGAGAGAGCAGGACAAACAGTGTGGCCTACTGACTAATCCTGAACACCAAGGGGACCAATTTGGTATATTTGTAATTTATTTTTGAATATTAACATGCACTAGACAGACGTCTTTGACCGTTGTCATGTATCTCGTGGCACTTTTAAAAGATGCAGTGTCATGTTACAACTCTGTAAAGGAGACCCATTCTGTTTCATTCAGCTGCTTTGTGTCTTGCTGTTTTGAGCACATGCATCCTAGACACATTCTTGCAGCCATCTGTGCTATTTTTAATTGTTGGTGTATGTAAACATGCACTAGATGGATGTCTGTGACGTTTTGATGCATTTCTGCTAATGTGTGCATCAGTGCAGGATGATACTGTATGTGTGATCAGTGTGGAATGCTTGTGAATCATTCATAATATGATTCAAGCTTTGCAAGGGAACTGTTATTGAATAATGGGTATCACTATTGATCCCTATTGCCACTATTGGACCCGATCGCCTTAAGTAAAAACCATAAGTAAACAATTTCATTCATAAATATTTCAAATGTCATGACTGTTTCATAGTTTATGGTGCTGCTGTGCTTGTGTGAACAGTTTAATATATTTGGATGCAATGTGTTGGATATGCGTTATGTGTAAACCCTGAAATTTAGTTTTTTAATGTTTGTCACGATTGTTAAATTATCATCTGATTGGAGTTATTGTGCACTTTAAATTCCAGTCACATTTTACTGTCCAAATAGGAGAATGAAAGGTGCCACAACCGAGCGCCTCAGTCAGAGGGCCAGAGTCGGGTGTAAAATCATCATATATTATTATTATATTATATTAAACTGTATTGATACAAAAACAAAAAAAACTTTACATTATCAGTGGACCTCAGGTAAGATAAAACAATTATTTAAAAAAAAAAAAAGGATGTCATGACCATTTAAAAGTTGTTGAAAAATACAATTTAATATTTAATTTAACTGCTAAATATTTTTAGATTTGCAAATATACAAGTAGTTTGGGAGTGACTCAGAAGTGGGCGGTCGCTGCAGAGCTCTATTGGAGAGTTTTTATTGGCTGAGATTCTGTAATTGTTGGATTTGTTTCTTTACTGTATCATGTATAGTTTGTAGTTTAGCAAGGAATACCGCTATTTAACTATTTGTAAGAAATAAAGTTTAAATAACTTGGACTGGTGGCTTGAATAGAGGCATACCATGAAGAAAATAAATAGGATTTTTACTTCCGGAACCAGACTGTTGCGCTCTATTTATATCTTATATCTTTGCTGCTTCTTGTCTTACCATGTCACTTTTATGATGTAAAAATGTCAGCGTAAAACTGCATTCACAACATATTTTACTTCCATTAAAATGTCATATATTGAAACAGTAGATTTAACAAGTTAAAGCAGAAATTGATTGTATAGTGAAAAGCGGGCATTCCATACCAGAATGGAGTCAGAACAGCTGTTCTAGAATGGCCAGTAGTAATTTTAGAATAACCAGATGTATAGTGTGACCTCTGTTCTTTGCTGTTTTTCAGGATCCTGAAGTGAGGTTTTTTGTGATACTACTTGAATACTTCAGGTTTAAATGTCTTTTTCATGTGGTCATTATTTTGTTTATATTTCTACATGGAAGAAAATTGAAAATCTAAATGTAGAATTGATGAGCGTTCTTTCCACTTACAGAGCTGCCAATCAAAGGAGGGACCCTCATGATCCTTCAGTAGATGAAGAGAGAGAAGATGAACACATGGGACATGCACCCTAAAACTAATGGGCATTCTGTACCATTTCTGCCATTTCTCCTTTCAAGCATCATGGGATACAAATTCAAACTGAATGCAACTGTTCTGATGTCATAGTATCATCAACCAATTATTGGATAATGTGTTTTACCTTGAAATTATTTCTTTTTTCTAAGAAGGTCATGAAATGTATGCAGCAAATTAGAATCAAGCTCTGGCCTCATGTACAACCAAAGACTTGTATCTGGTAACTCTGGGAAGGTGAGAATGCTGGTCGATTGAAAATGATTTTTGCTTTAGAGTAAATTCAGCTTGTTCTTTGCTTAAATATGTTGCTTTGTGTGGGACACACATTATTTTGGTCAACAAAATGCTATAAAGAATATATATTTTTTAACCAATCCATTTTTCTCATTGTTCTTCTGACATTTGCAAATAATATGTATTCATATATAACAATGTTAGAGGGTATTAATTACATAAAAACAATTTAAATAGTTTGAAACATGAAATCCTGTCTTATGCCCTACAACATGCATTTTTTATTATTATTTGATTGTAGATGATGTGATAATACTAGAAGCCTCGTTCATTGTTTGGTGCATTGTTTCTAGATTTGCTGGCTACTTTTTCTTTAGTCAGATATCAAACAAAATGTACATCTAGGGACATTTTCCACAGTCACTGATGACAAGTTTACAGTGGTGCAAAAAATGGGGGTATGCAATGCATAGAGGTGCTAAACAGTTACAAAACCAGTTTTTCTGGCATGTGGATGTCTGAGCAAATGAGTTTGGAATTGCAAGGTTCTGACGTGTCCTGGAAAACCTAGATTATTACAAATCAGTTTTCTGGTCTTGGAAAAGTCATAGAAAATGAGAAAAATACCTATATGTCCTAGAATATACAGGGGCAAAAGTATGTGAACCCTTTGAAATTAGCTGTTTTTATACCTTCGTTGTTCATAAAATAGGATCTCACATTCATCCAAGTCACGCGTAGAGACAAACACAATGTGCTTAAGCTAACAACATACAAACAATTATAATCGTTCATGTCTATATTGAACACATCCCATGAAACATTCACAGTGCTGTGGAAAAAATAAGTGAACCCTTGGTTTTAATAACTGGTTTATCCTCCTTTGGAAGCAATAACCTCAACCAAACATTTCCGGAAGCTACAGATTAGACCTGCATAACATTCAGAAAGACCAGTGTACCACTCTTCCTTACAAAACTGCTTCAGCTCAGCCATATTCTTATGATGTCTGGTTTGAATGGCTGTCTTAAGGTTTTCCACAGCATCTCTTTTGGGTTAAAGTCTGGGCTCTGACCGAGTCAATCTCAAAGGTGGATTTTATTTTTTTTGACGCCATTCTGAATAGGCATGTATCGATACACGAATTTCACAATGCGACACAAGTCTTTATGTGATACATATTGTATTGTGTATTGAGAGTCGTATCTACGATACAATAGGATATAATATTTTTTTACACCCCTAGTTTTTAAGTGGATTTACTTAGATGTTTAGAGTTATTGTCCTGCTGCATCACCCAGCTTCTACTGAGCTTCAGTTGGCTCACCCTGACATTGTCCTGTTGGATATCTTGATGAAGTTACAAATTCATTTTTACCTCGATGATGGCATGCGGTCCAGGCCACGAATTCATGATATTCCCTCTACCGTACTTCACCGTTGGCATTATGTTTTCATGTTGGTATGCTATGCCCTTTTTATGCCATACATACTGTAGTTGCTGCATGTTTTTCCCAATCAATTCAACCTTAGTTTCATCAGTCTACCAAACATTTTCTCAGTAGTGTTTTGGACTGTCAAGGTAGTCTTTGGTAAACTTCAGGTGCACAGAAATGTTTTTGTTGGAAAGCAGCATCTTACTTCATGGTGTCCTTCCATGAGCTGTCTCTCAAGTTTTCTTTTTTACCCCATTGATCATTCTGCAATGTGCCCTTTGAGTCATTCTGGCTGAACAGACACTTCTAGAGAGAGTACCCACAGTACTTGATCATCTCCATTTATAGACATTTTGTCCAACTGTGGACAGATGAATATTGTTGCTGTTTGAGATGACTTTGTAACCCTTTCCAGCTTTATGCAAAGCAACAAATCTTGACCGTAGATCTTCTGAGATCTCTTTTTTTAAGGCAAGTTACACATCAACAGATGCTTCTTGTGAATAGCAAACTCAAAATTTTGAGTGCTTTTTATGAGTCAAAGTCGCTCTAATGCACCTTTAATTTAGTTGAAAATTCTCGATCAATGTAGCCTATGGCAGCTCGATAATCTTAGTGCTAACTATATATTTAGAAATATTACATACACTGCCATTCAAAAGTTTGGGGTCACTTGACTGAAATGTTTCTCATGAACTGTAGGTGTATGCTTAAATGTTTGAACTTAGTTTTGTACTCAAAAATATAATTGTGCCACCATATTCATTTATTTCATTACAAAACAAAACATTTAGTTTTTAGTTCAATACTGTTTAAAAAGCATCTCGGGCTGAAACCTGATAATGTCAAAAGTACATGTCTGCAAATTCTAGGCAAAAATCCTGAAATATAACAGTTTGGTTTATAGTCACAACATAACTCCTATAGTTCCAGTTCTGTTCTTCCGTAGATTTGATGACTTTACTATTATACTTAGTTTGATATACTGTAGTTAAGAATTACATTATTGTATAATGATGTGCCTTTATTGTCCAGAAGATGGTGTCAATATATTAGCTTTGATATTAATCTGAAAAAGTTTCTGAACTGCTTTAAACTGTTTATGAAACGTTTAATATCCAGAACTGTGTAAAAGTTTTAGGCATTTCTGAGAAATGCTGTAAAAACATTAATGTGTGGCGTTTTCAAAAATAGCTTTTATTTATCAAATTCATACTAACTGCAGTAAACATAAAGCTAAATCAAAATTTGGTGTGAAATTCCTTCGCCTTTAAAACCACACCAATTCTGCTAGGTACACTTACTCAAAGTTTTTCAAGAGTGTTTGCAGATAGGCTGTTCCAAACATCAAGAATTTGACACAATTCTTCAATGGATTTAGGTTGCCTTAATTGCTTAATTCTCTTCATATAATCCCAGATTTATAGTATGGTTTCTTGTTCTTCAGTTCTATGTGCAAAAGATGTAAAAAATAAAACTGATATTTCCTGCTGACACACTAGAGCAAAAGATAGAAAATAACCAACTTAAGAAGTGTTTTTGTGATCCATCTAATGTGCCTGAGACTTCTGCACAGTTCTGCAACTGTAGCTATACTAGAAACATGTTTAATATTGGGAGGAAAACAGAAATATTCATCAGAAAAAATGGGGGTGTGTATATATATATATATATATGAATGTTTTACAGACAAAACTTCGGAGGATCGGAAGAAAGAGATCCAGGAGAAGGAAAGGTCATCTGGCCAATAAACTGAACGAAGGCTCTAAAGGCTCACAAAGCTGATTCAGATTCTCTAGATTTCCTGGAAAAAGAGACTGACTATATAAAGAATGATGGATTGATAGGCATCAATATGAACACTGGTGTCTGTGCAAAAAACAATAATCAACAATTTATTCATTTGGAGCGCTTTGTAATTGTACAGTAGGCAGAACCTGCAAAAATGTATTTATGGATTCTGATGGGAAAAATGTTTTTTGTATTTTGAATACATTTTATTTATTAACTTTTATGAACCCTTACCCTGCACTTTGTTCACCAACCACCTATGTACACTCAAAAAAATTACTCTTTCAATGAACATAAAAAAAATCATGGAAAGGATTTCCACATCCCTGCGATGGACTGGCGACCTGTCCAGGGTGTCCCCCGCCTTTCGCCCAATGTTAGCTGGGATAGGCTCCAGCCCCCCGCGACCCTGTACATAGGATAAGCGGTTGACGATGGATGGATGGATGGATGGATGGATTTCCACATGATTAACTTGCATTATTTCAGCATTATGCAATTCTGTTATTCCAATTTAATGTACTTACGTTGGATCAACTTAATTTATTAAGGCTGATTCAACTTATTTAGTATGGTTGGGCACAGCTTAATTTAATGGTGTTCAGCCCAACTAATTTGCAATGTTTTGGACCAACTAATTTACTTAATTTGCATTCACCTTAATTAAATATAGTTGAATCCAACTTATTTTACAGTAGTACAATTACACTAGTTAATAAAGTTGATCCAATCTATGCAATTTAAGTTAGCCTAACAAAAGTGCTTAATGCTGAAAGAAAGCCATTTAATCACGTGGAAATCCTTTCCATGATTTAATTACATTAATTCAAAGAATAGCTTTTGAGTGTTAATAAATTAAAACCTTTTTAACAAAGTCTAATGGTGGAAACAACACACAACAAATGAGAAAAGGTGCAATCAAATTGTATTTCCAAAATTATAATGGACATTGTTTTAAAGTGCACTTTAAAATCTTGTTTTGGATTGCACAGGGTCTTTAAGGACTGATTATAGGTCAGGCTCTATGAAGCTATTGCTAAAAAAAGTGTTGGTATAGTTTACCTCAGGTTAGGATGATGGTGTAGCTTTTGCTATGGCGATGTTTCTTAACGGAAAGCAGTGTTTTGAGAACTTGTCCTTTGTTGGATATTTTGTTTCCATCCAATTCCATAATGATCTTCTGCAGAACCTCAAAAGTGTACTTGAGCTCCTGAGGGTAGCTCAGGTTTAGCGCGTAGACAAGTCCCTGCAACATCACCACAGCAAAAGCTACATTGCCCAAGTCACTTATCACTTCCACCCCCTCCAGGACAATCCCAACATCCGCGGGGTCATCGCCAGGCTCTGCACCCTCTCGTCGAATGACAAAGATTCCAAATACTGTCTCCGCTATGCCCATTTCATTGCTTTCATCGACGTCCTGTGACAAAAAAAAATGAACAAGGACAAAGATTTTTATTACTGACGTGCATTACATGCATATTTATAGCACACAATCTTGACAGTATTACTGTAAAATAGCTACCACTAACTTAATCCATATTCATAATATAATAATGCAAATGTAATCAAATAACCAATTGACATTAAAATTGTTTCGCTGAGTCAGTGAAATACTTCAACAACTAACCCATACAAAGGGCTGTTGTAATCATGAGTACAGTGTTCGTTATTCCATTCGAATAAAAGGTATATTGTCTTATTAAAGGAAAAAGAAGGAGTTAAAGTATGGTGTGTGTGTGTGTGTGTGTGTGTTATTGTCTGAGAGAAAGACAAGGAGAGAGGCTCCCAAACCGGCCCGGGTTATTTCCAAAAAGATCAGTAATAAGTTACTTTACCTCAAACAGACATTTGATACACTGTTTTTGTTCATGTATAGAAGATTTACATGATGAAAAAAAACAGGCCAAAGAATTTTTATGTGGTAGTGAGTTTTTATTTAAGTCGCCTAATCATTTTCCTTTCACAAACTCAATTAACCATAAATGGAATTGCGACATCTATCATTATCCAATTATTTCCTGTCTCCGTCTGAGAAAGGTGAGGACTTCCCAAAAGTCGGTGTGTTTATACCCTCCCCCTTATTTAAGTGACCCTCCACAACAGCAAGTGACTTGATTTGGAGTGACAATTGGTAGTAAAGTTGTAGCAGGTAGGGGGCGGTTTGGGATTGCACTACAGTATTGTGCGTGCCACTAAATGAGTGAGAGAAGAAGAGAGTTTTAATGGCCTTATCTTAACCTAATTTTAAATCTAATGGGACACACAGGAAACCCCATCCACTCCAACTCTGATAATCTCTATAGTGAACACATAGGTAAATTAACATACCAAGTATTGCTTCACCAGCTTCTCTGGATCTTCATTGAGGTACACACAGAGACCTTTGAGGATGCATTCTCTTCTGACTTCACTTCTTCTGAAAACACTATGAACACCATTTCAACAAACCAGCAGTGTAGGTTTACACACTTAAGAACTTTAAACTAAATTCACAGGAAGTCACAACATAAAAGTGTTTGCTAGTATTGTATACAGCTTGGATGTATGTTACTCCCTTTAGGATAGTCTGTTTAAAAGTTATTTAAGACAAATCTTTGTTATTTTACTATAATTTACTACTTGGTGTTTTCCTTTAATCATGTCAAGCTTCAAATTAATGTATCTTAACCTAGGTAACCTACCTGAAGATGTCACCTAAGACATAATTATGCCTGAAATGTGTGAAAAACAGACCATTCCACTTTATATCCTTCAAGTTTTACGATAATCACAGTGGCCAATGTGGTAAGAATACCTGCCATCTCCATTTAAGACGGGACGATAAAAGGGACAGTTTTTGAGTGCTTATGTCAGACCTGTATAATAGTATACAGTGCCAATGCTTTTTCTGTGCTTCAAAACTGCTTTCCAACAGATTCCAGAGTTTTATGATTTCAGAGCAGGATTTTTCCTGGATTAAATGATGCCCCTCACTCTTAAACAATGACCCCTAATGGGGGAACAGATGTGGTGCTCAAAGTCAATGACCAAGTTTTAAGTGATTTTTGTCACTTTTACATTGGTATCATACCTGGGTTATTGGTGCCATGATGGTCTTGATTTTTCTCCCTTGAACTCCACCTTTCTTGGCATACGCCTTTATCAGGTTTGCAGAGTGAACATCAAGCTCGGAGAAGAACTTTGACTCCAAATGGATCATTGTGATTCTCTTGAACTCTGCACTCACCTACAAAAACCATAACAAAAAAGGTAGACAAAACTCAGTTACCTTTTTGGTACACATATGAAATAGCAGTTCTATCTGTTCAAGAAATTTAAATGCATAATACATATATGTATCTAAATATTAGTTTCCTTTGTCAGAAGGCCAGCAAAGGTATTGCTGGCCTTCAGTAAATCCTCATCAGTTTGAGTAACCTCAGATTGTCAACATGTATTGTGACTGTAACGAAGACTCAGGTTGGTTGGGATCCATATGCGGCTTTATTGAAACAGCAAACTCTGGTCGTACAGGCAAGGGTGTGGGCAGGCAAACAGAGTGTAGTAGAGAGACAGGGGCGAAACAAGAACAGGCTAGAGATCGGGGCAGGCAGCAAACAGTCGTGGTAGAAAATCAGGCTAGAGTAACTGGGCAGGAAGCTAACAAACGTGGTCAGGGAAACGCTAGGTCGGTACACGGATAAACTAGAGTGGTTTCAAAACTTGCTTAGAAATGTCGCCGGGGCTAAACAAGACTTCGCGAAGAAGGAATAAACAGACACGGTTAAATAGGGTGAGGTAACAAGAAACAGCTGGGCGAGTAATCAGACCTAGGTGTTTGGGCTAGTGGGAAATGTAGTCTACGAGATCAGTACTCGGGTGAATGCAATCTCCGGAGGCTCGAGGTGGAGGCGCCTTCACCAGTGTTCGTGACAGAGCCCCCCTCCTGTGAGCGGCTCCTGACGCGAAGATGCGACCCGCGCCGAGGTCTTCCCCGAGGTCGGGGGGCCGGTCTCTCCGGGTGGGTCCGATGGAACTCGGTGATGAGATTAGGGTCGAGGATGTCGTTGGTGCTGACCCAGGACCTCTCTTCCGGGCCGTACCCCTCCCAGTCAACAAGGTACTGCATCTGACATAGGTGGCGCCTGGAGTCGACCAGCCTTCGCACCAGGAAGGCTTCCTCGCCGCCCACGATCAGGGGAGGGGGCCTGTGAGTCGCCTCCTCTTCGGCCCCCGGGTCATTGGCCGGTTTCAGCAGGGAGACATGAAAAGAGGGAGAAATACGGTAATTAGTGGGGAGCTCAAGACGGAAAGTAACGGGGTTAATCTTTCTAAGGATCCTAAAGGGGCCCACATACCTAGGACTGAGCTTTCTGCAAGGCTGGTGGAGACGGAGGTCTCGGGTGGAGAGCCAAACCCATTGGCCCGGGGCGTAGTCGGGGCCAGAATGGCGACAACGGTCCGCTTGCGACTTGGTGCGTTCCATGGCCCGCTGTAAGTGGACATGGGCCTGGTCCCACACTGCCTCACTGCGCTGCAGCCAGTCGTTCACGGCGGGCACCTCCGAAGGTTCACTGGACCAAGGGAAAAGAGGGGGCTGGTACCACAGGATGCTTTGGAAGTTTAGTGGATGGTTTGTGCAAGGAGTTCTGGGCGTATTCGGCCCATGGGAGGAATCTACTCCAGTCCGACTGGTTGTGGTGGCAGTACGTGCGCAAGAACCTGATAATCTTTTGGTTTAGTCTCTCCGTCTGCCCATTGGACTGGGGGTGGTACCCTGAGGTGAGGTTGAGGTTGAGGTTGATGTTAAGGAGACGGAAGAAGGCCTTCCACACCCTGGAGGTGAATTGGGTCCCCTGGTCTGAGACGATCTCTTCTGGCAGTCCGTAGAAGCGAAACTCGTACTGGAACAGGTACTCGGCGGTTTCGAGGGCTGTGGGTAGCTTGGGCAGACGGCAAGCCTTGGGGAACCGGTCTATGACCGTGAGAATGGTGGTGTGCCCTTGGGAGTTGGGTAGGTCAGTCACAAAGTCCACGGCGATATGAGACCAGGGGCGCTGTGGTATGGGGAGAGGTTGGAGCAGTCCGGCCGGTGGTTGTTTTGGGACTTCGCTAGGTTGCAGGCAGGGCATTTCTTAACAAAGTCAGCAGTGTCCTCGGGCAGGGTCCCCCACCAGAAGCGGCTACTCAGGAGACGGGCGGTGGCTGTGATTCCAGGGTGGCCGGAGCTTGAGGAGTCATGCACCCAGCGGAGTACCCTCTCCCGGAGGCTGGGGGGTACAAAGGTCCGATCGGTTGGGCACTCAGGAGGAGGTGGGACTGAGACTTGGGCCTGGGAGATGTCTGACATGAGGTCCCACTGGACGTGGGCTAGGAAGAGCACGGGTGAGACGATGGGTTCGGCAGTAGGGCTTTGGACGGTGGTTTCGTGTTGTCGTGAGAGGGAGTCGGCCTTGGTGTTCTTGGACCCGGAAGGTAGGAGATGTTGAAATCGAAGCGGGTGAAGAACAGGGCCCATCAGGCCTGTCTGGGGTTGAGCCTCTTGGCAGAGCGGAGGTATTCAAGGTTGCGGTGGTCCGTCAAGACCTGGAATGGGTGCCTGGCCCCCTCCAGCCAGTGACGCCACACCTCCAGAGCGGCTTTCATGGCCAGGAGCTCCCGATTGCCGACATCATAATTTTGCTCAGCGGGGGAGAGTTTGCGGGAGTAGTAGGCACAGGGGAACAGCTCAAGCGGATTACCCTGGCGCTGGGAGAGAATGGCTCCAATACCGGTGTTCGAAGCGTCCACCTCTACCACGAAGGGGAGGTCTGGATTGGGTGATGCAAGATGGGCGCAGAGGTGAAGCGTTCCTTTAGTTGGGCAAAGGCCTGGAGGGCGTCGGCCGGACAGTGGAGTTTAGTCCTTCCCTTCTTCAGCATTGTGGTGAGAGGTGAGGCAACGGTGCTGAAGTTTCGGATGAACCTGCGGTAGAAATTCGAGAACCCCAGGAAGCGTTGGAGCTCCTTCACCGTGGTGGGCTGGGGCCAATCCAGGATGGCTCGTACCTTGCGGTCATCCATGGCCACCCCCTCCGGGCTGATGACATACCCCAGGAAGGCGACCGTCTTCAGGTGGAACTCACACTTCTCGGCCTTGGCGTACAACTGGTGTTGGATAAGGCGCTTGAGGACGGTTCTAACATGAGTGATGTGTTCCTCAAGCGAGTTTGAGTAAATCAGTATGTCGTCGATGTAGACAATCAGACAACGGTTGAGCAAGTCCCTGAACACCTCATTGACGAAGGACTGAAATACCGAGGGGCTGTTGGAAAATCCGAACGGCATCACCAGATATTCGTAGTGGCCACAGGTGGTGGAAAAGGCGGTCTTCCACTCGTCCCCCTCCCGAATGCGCACCAGGTTATAGGCGCACCGTAGGTCCAGCTTGGTATAGATCTTCGCGCTCCTTAGTTGTTCCAGAGCTGCGGGTACGAGAGGCAGGGGGTACCGGAATTTAACGGTGACGTCATTCAGGCCGTGGTAATCGATGCACGGGCGGAGGGAGCCTTCCTTCTTGCCCACGAAGAAGAACCCGGCAGCCGCTGGGGACGTAGAAGGCCGGATGAACCCCTTGGCCAGCTCCTCCTTAATGTAAGATTTCATGGCTAAGGACTTGGGTTCAGACAGGGGAAAGACTCGGCCTTGGGGCGGTGTTGCTCCCGGCTTGAGTTCAGTGGCACAGTCGCTTGGTCGGTGGGGCAGAAGCAAGGAGGCCTTGGCCTTGCTGAAGGCTTCGCTTAGGTCAGTATACACAGGGGTATCTGAGCGGAGACGTCAGGCGCCCTCTGGACATTGGAGGTTCCCACGGTTAAGGGGAGGACAGTTCTCAGACATCTTGCCGAGCAGTCAGTGCCCCACTGCGTGATTTGGTTGTCCCGCCAGGAGATCCGTGGGTCGTGAAGACGGAGCCAGGGGAGGCCGAGGATTACCGGATGGTGAGGGGAGGTCACGACGTGTAGGCGGGTGGTCTCAACGTGTAGCACTCCCACCTGCAGGCGGATGTCGGTAGTGGTGTTACACACTTGACCGGTACCCAGGGGACGTTCGTCTAGGGCCGCCACTGCCAAGGGAGGTTCACAAACCGTCAGGGGAATGTTATGACGCTTGCAAAAGCTCTCATCAATGAAGTTGCCAACCGCACCCGAATCGATCATTGCGCGGGTGCTTAAGCTAGATGCTCGGTAACTGAGTATAATAGGTAATTCTAGGCTGGAACTAGTTTGGGTGGAAGAGATTAGTAAACTCACCCCAGGTCGTTGCTGGCGTGTCGGGCAGTTGGAGCGGATGTGCCCGGCCTGGCCACAGTAGAGGCAGTTGGCGAGACGGCGTTCTCTCTCCTCCGGAGTGAGGTGGGTGTGGTCTAGCTGCATGGGTTCCGGGGCCACTTGGCGCTGGGGTGCCGGAGCGGGCTGCGGGAGCCACCTAGCTGGTCGTCGGGAGCAGATAACTGGTCCAAAGAGATCCCCTCATCGCGATATGCCAGCTCAGATTGCAGATCCGCGCTCAGCCCCTGACGGAAGAGGAGTTTGAGGGTGCACTCGAGCCAGCCGGTTTGCGTGGCGAGGGTGCGGAAGGTGAGAGCGTAGTCTGCCGCTGTACTATTTCCACTGCATTATAAAGCCTCTGCACTTCGAGGGCGTGCCGTCGAATTTTTCCGGAAGAGAGAATCGTGGGCTGGCAGCGGCGTGGAGGAGAGGGTCGGCTGCTGCCGCTTGGCTGGCTTGAGGAGCCGCAGGTGCGGGCGCGAGAGCCGGTGCGGGCGCGAGAGCCGGCGCAGGCGCCGGTTGCAGTTTTGCCTGGACAGTGCGCATTATCTCCTCGATGGCTGATGTGAGGCGCCCGAGCTGGAGCTGTTGCGCGGACAGCTGGCTCGCCTGCGCAGAGAGTTCCTCCGACATGCGGGAGATCACCACTGGATCGAGGGGAGGCGAAGTCTTCTGTAATGAAGACCCAGGTTGGTTGGGATCCATATGCGGCTTTATTGAAACAGCAAACTCATGTCGTACAGGCAAGGGTGTGGGCAGGCAAACAGAGTTTAGTAGAGAGACAGGGGCGAAACAAGAACAGGCTAGAGTTCGGGGCAGGCAGCAAACAGTCGTGGTAGAAAATCAGGCTAGAGTAACTGGGCAGGAAGCTAACAAACGTGGTCAGGGAAACGCTAGGTCGGTACACGGATAAACTAGAGTGGTTTCAAAACTTGCTTGGAAATGTCGCCGGGGCTAAACAAGACTTTGCAAAGAAGGAATAAACAGACACGGTTAAATAGGGTGAGGTAACGAGAAACAGCTGGGCGAGTAATCAGACCTAGGTGTGTGGGCTAGTGGGAAATGTAGTCTACGAGATCAGTACTCGGGTGAATGCGATCTCTGGAGGCTCGAGGAGGAGGCGCCTTCACCGGTGTTCGTGACAGTGACACATCCAGTGCAATCATTCACTTACCTCACGCACATTGAAGACAGCTGGCCACCTCGTTTTGAAATCAGCCATCATGGGGGCCTCCGCAACTACCTCTTGCCTTCTGAGTGCAAAGGTCTTGTCCATCATTGCTGCCAACTTGTGCTCATTGTTTCTCTTATTTACTTCTGAGAAGAGTGCCACTCTTATCTCTTCTAGTGTCTCTGCTGTTTCACCGGCCGGATAGGTGGGGCAGTAATTCACTTCGGCTTTTTTCGGCTTCTTTACACCATATGCAGGACTGCATTTGCTCTCAGGTCTGTGTGTTAAGGCATTCACAGTAACTTCAGGGCATCCACGCCGTCTGAGTTTTGTTTGGTAGTTAGCAAGTTTATACTTCAGGCTTGTCTTCCATCTGCCATACCCAGTCACTGAACCTGGCCCTTTTAAACATGGATGTGTAGTTACCAGAGCTTCTGCTACCTCATCAAACTCCCTGTCAGAGAGGTACACTTTGTATTGGACGATCGTTTCAGCTAAGCCATCAAGAATAGCAGATTTAAGTTTAGTATCAGGATTCAACAAAGCTCCAGTTTCTTTAAAAGCAGCATTGGCCCTGTCCAGCTGTAGCTGAGTATCATAAGCAAACCGGGGCATGGGGAAGACAATGGGCCAAGCAGTGGATCTAGAGGAGGTGGACTCAGAAGAAGACAATATGTCTGTATCAAATGAGCTACCAGCAGATGAAAGGGATGAGGAGTCATCCAGAGTGCAGGAGGTGGCAGCAGCTGAGTAGGGAGGGGGCGGGGTGCCACCAGGCTGGGCAGGTGCAGCAGAGTTAAAGATGACCTTGATGGAGCTTTTGTCCTGGATGTCTGACATTGAGACCAAGTTGGTGAATTCATTCCCAAACTCAACATCAATGAATTGAAGCCTGAAGTCCCCATCTACTCCACATTGTCTCTTAATTTCCTGTATGAGTTCGATGAGAGTCTCTGGCATCCCATCTGGAAGGATCAATCTCTGGGAATCGTTTTCTCCAAGAATGATTCTGAGTTTCACTGGAGCAGCCATTTCACGACCGCCTGAATGAGGATAGAGAAAATTAAGTTTAAACAAGGGTAATCTGATTTTAAAACACCAATGAGTACAAAAGTAGGGAATGCCATGCCAATTAAATATGGCTATGAAAAAATCCTGAAATAAATGAGAGAACTGTGATTTCATAATACCAAACTTATTCCCAAACTGTTTCACTTCCATTTTGCATTCAAATGAATGGGCCGTGATTATCAAAGCAACAAGACCAGGGCAGCACTACCACTACCAGTTGGTGAACAAAGACAAAAACGACGAGGAGAAGGAGAGAGTAGAAAATAAGACAAGGAGGAGAATGATTTGAAGAAAGGTGCTGCTGTATTTGACTCTGTGCCATCCCTCTGCTGTTGCTTTGGTCTGAATCTGTACCAATTATGCTCCATTCATTTGAATATATGAAATCAAAATAAAGAGCTGGGAAATAAATGTGGCATTATGAAGTCACACTTCCCTGAAATAAGTCCATTGAGATCCATTCAATATTAAAGAAAACAAACCTTATGTGTATGTATCTTTTTAATGTCACCGGTCTTAGAGGTCCAACAAAGTAGTCTGCTAAAGGGTAGTCATCGGCCAGTTCACCAAGTTCAATCAGAACAGTTTCTCTGGTAGGATGTACACTCAGCTCAAATGCTCGGAAATGTTCCCTGTACCACCCAGAAAGCCTTCTCACCATGAAACACAGTCTCTCATGAACAACACAAATCTGAAGAATCTCTCCAAAGTCAGGGAGTCCACTTGTAGAACCATGAGCAACTATCATCCCATTTCTGAAATGTACACCTTTGCTTGACACACACTTGGAAAGATGAACTTCAGTTGTACCAGGGAAGTTCTTTTCAATAGTCTGAGCTACTTCTTGTTTCAAAAAATCCAGAGGGACTGTTGAGACATTTGTAACCTCTAGGGATGTTTCTACAAAACTGGATCTCAAGTGATATGAAATCATGAGCTGATGCTTAGTGGCTAGCGAGAGGGGCACATTTTTAAAGAAATTGGTGTGTCACACAACCTGCTTAAAAAAACTGTGTTTGGCCTCAAAACGCATTGTCCAGAGGCACACAAGAGGCCCAAACATCCTTATCAGTTGAGGATAGTGCTCCAAATAATGATGTTTTGGGAGCAGTTGCACACCAGGGAAGAGTTCTTGGTACTTTTGTCTGTGCTCAGAAATTTTGCCCTTAAGATAGGCAATGGACTCATCGGTGTGTGTTGGAGCAACCACAAGCTCTACAATGTCTTTTAAGTCCAACAGTATTTGCCATGCCATTTCACCCTCAGGCACCAGTTGCCCAATTATGAATGGGAGTAGTCTTATTAGAGCCCAATTTTCATGGGCGTTTCCACCAATTGTTGCCCTAGTTGAAAAGGTGTGTGGGATCACATGTGGCCTATTTGTCTTGTCGGCCCACTTGTAAGGGAAGTGCAGGATGGATTTGTTGAGGGTTTGAAGACTGAAATACTTCTTAGATATAAGCAATGCCAAACACCATGCATAATATCTGGAGGATAGCCTGTGTGAACACTGAAGTGAGCAATCGTTTTGGTGATAACACAATGTCTTTTCACCCCAAAACAGCTTGTACCATTCTCCTGAGCGGAGGTCACGTGAGAGTCATGGAGTTCTTTTGTCATAAGGGTGAATGCACCTGATTTTACCTCTTTTGTTTGGATGTCTGTTTTTGTTCCTGTGCAAAATCGGCAGATATACCCACTAGAAAAGCTCTCATTAAAACCTGCAATACTGTGAGCCCCCAAGTTATCTGCCGCAACAACCTGAATCGTACCTTTAACAAATCTGCCAAGTAATGGAATGAAAACTCCGTCTTGCTCCAGAGTTTTCATGTCTTGAAGAAGAGGATGTAAGACACGGTCATAACCATACTTATTTACATCAACAGTTTTACACAACACTGCCAAGTAAATTGATGATAGTGATGAATAGGAGCCTGGGAGGCAAATTACAAAGCTTGTGTTTCCTGCGAGAAGTACCCAGAGGATTGCAAACCTCAAAATAATCTATGTATAAACGTAACAATATCCTCATCTTATCCCCTGACAGAAAAATGTTTTGCTGGAAGTGTGAACCATCCTGAGGAGATTTGTAAGTGTGTTGTTCACCACTTGCCCTTTTACTCTGCTGTGCTCTGTGGTTTTCATCTACCCTGTCCACAACATCTTTCTTAAAGAGTTGCTGCAAAGACTTCAGTACAGGAACATACTGAAAACTTCTGTTTTCTTTGGCATCAAGAACATATTCAATGGGTTCTACAACGTTAAAGGTTTCTTGATAATACTTGTTGCGGAGATAAATTGAGCTTAGGGGACCCTCCTTCTCTATGGCTTTGAGAAATGGATTAGAAGTGCAGAGAGCAGTTGCTACTTCGGTTACCGCAGACCTATCTGTTGTGGGACTATGTTTCTGAAATACCCCTTCAAGAATGTCACTGGAGAGGGGTAATGTTGCTGAACTTAAGTAGTGCAGTTCCTCTAAGAACTCATAATTTTTTTTGCCTGGGACATGTGCAAAATGCTCTAACTTGAGCAACGCTGCAGCAAAATTATTCTCAATTACTTCAGGCAAGTTATTGGTTACATCTACATCACTATTTGAACATGCACTGTCTGCTTCAACTGCAGAGTCATCTTGATTGCCTGCATCTTCCTCAGGATTATAAGAGGATTCTTGTGAAACTCGAGTATTTCTAACTACGTCTGGCTTGAAATCTATCAATGTATGTCGACTGTGTTTCCTGTTCTTGTGAGAGTGAAATGTTCCGTATACATTTGTTTGAAAATTACAACCCCCAAACATACAAGGAACAGTTTCATTACTCTTCAAATGAGTGCCAATGTGTGAAAAATAATCCTTCTCTGTAGGAAGATCACTACAAGTGCACAAATGACAACTATATGTTGACAATTCCTGTAGCTCCTGGGTGTTTTGTTTAGGATGGACTCTACTTAAATGAATGTGCAAAGAATTCCATGTCTTAAAAGTACATGGGCAGTTTATGTGTGGGCATGGGTAACGTTGCATATGCCGGTGCTGAAGTCTAAAATGTGTTAGTAGGTCATATCTACCAGACAGAGATAGACTACACGCCTTACACTTCCACATCCCTCCCACACCCCCACCCCAATAGAAAAAAAAAAATCTAAACAAACTGGGCAAATACAGGTTTAGCTGGACCCTAGCATCATAAGCATGTCAACATTGGAATCAGTCAGTAAGACAAATTCACTGTTTTAGGCCAAACATATTCAGGTCTGGCAAAACTTACAAATAACCATTGAAATCACAAACTTGATGATGGCCGATGACCCCCTTCACGGGTACTCATGTGGTTGGATGGCAGACAAGTGACGTTCTGAAAGAGATCAGATAAATTTACAACCATTAAAATATTTAATTTACAACCATTAAAATATATATGTATCTGTACATGTATTCAAAACTTTTGGTATAGGTCTCTTGATTCCAGCGTGATAATGACCACTGCACATGTAGAGCATGGGTGTGCAGAACAGTGGCGCACTGCACATGAGTTATGGAGAACAGAGATAAATGAAAGATAGTAAAAAATAGTAGAAAAATAGTAAAAACATAATACAGGACAAGATGAGCTGTTAAGAAGGAAACAGAAAACCCAATATTTGAAACTACAAAGACATCTTTACAGCAGTGGACTGCTGTACTTATTCAAAAAGAGAGCCCTAAAGTGTGTTCAGTAAACCACTATTTAGTTAAAATTATGATTTATGTTGTGCATTTTTCTCCTCGCTGTACCAAAAACATATCAAACTGTGACTTTTTATATATTTACTCAACTGATTTGTGTGTACTGTTACACCCCTAATCTGAGGGACATTATAGTGCAACAGTTGCGGTACAAAATAGGAAAGAGTGCAAATATATAAATTAGAGATGCATCACTTTGCATCAATTTTAAATCAACACCATACATCAAATTTAAATTGTTATGATAAATAAATGTTATGTGATTTTTACCAAACCTGGTTTTCCCTTAAATTAGGCAGCATATATTAATCAAAGTCAGACTAATTTCTTTACTTTAAGCAAAAACCCTGAGTAGAATAACATAACTCCTTGACCATAGCCTACTTCTGGTCACTTTTAAAAGCTAAGAAGGAAGGGAGTATGTAATACTTCCCAAGGAAGGAGGACAGGAAACAGGTCTTCACCACAAGGTAAGGTTTTTAATCCCCTTTTGCTTCGTACAATTGTCACACATACAACACAATACAATACAATGCCAAACACTGAGTTCGCTTGTCATCTCTCTCCCCCGTGGGGCCCTCTCGCTGCCTTTTTATGCCGCTCTCCTCGTACTCACTGAAATTAGAGACAGGTGTTAGACATAATTTAGCTCAGGTGTAAGCGCCTTACCGCTTTTCTCCCGGACGGGCGCTTGACCACGCCCCGCTGCCACATACCCCCACCGCCCGACTCAGGCCGGGCGTCATCCGCCTGCCTACCACTCCCCCATTTCTGGAGAGGAAGTCGGCGACAGCCATCTGCACCCCCGGTCTGTGGACCACCTTGAATTTAAAGGGCTGGAGAGCTAGATACCAACGGGTGATCCGGGCGTTAGTATCTTTCATGCGATGGAGCCACTGCAGCAGGGCGTGATCCGAGCAGAGGGTGAAGGCCCGCCCCAGCAGGTAGTATCGGAGGGTGAGGACCGCCCACTTGATGGCCAAACACTCCTTCTCCACGGTGCTGTACTTAGTCTCCCTCAAGGAGAGCTTACAGCTAATGTACAGCACCGGGCGCTCCTCCGCCTCCACCACCTGCGAGAGTACGGACCCCAGCCCTCTGTCTGAAGCGTCCGTCTGTAATAAAAAAGGGAGAGAGAAGTCAGGTGCATGAAGAACCGGCCCCCCACAAAGTGCGGCTTTAATCTGCATAAACGCCTGTTGGCACTGCTCCGACCACTGGACCGGATCTGGAGCCCCCTTTTTAGTGAGGTCAGTCAGCGGGCTGGTGACGTCCGAATAATTAGGCACAAACCTTCTATAATAGCCAGCCAGCCCCAGGAACTGCCTCACCCCCTTTTTGGTCTTAGGTCTAGGGCAAGTCGCAATCGCCGCGGTCTTATCAATTTTGGGACGCACCTGGCCATGACCCAAGTGGAACCCCAGATACCGTACCTCCACACGCCCAATCGCGCACTTCTTAGGGTTTGCTGTGAGCCCCGCCCGCCGCAGCGATCTCAGGACGGCCCTCAGATGTTGCATGTGCCGCTGCCAATCATTGCTATAAATGATTATATCATCTAAATAGGCAGCGGCGTACGCGGTGTGTGGTCTGAGGATCCGATCCATGAGGCGCTGAAACGTGGCCGGAGCCCCAAACAAACCGAAAGGAAGCGTCACAAATTGGTGTAATCCAAACGGCGTAGTGAAGGCTGTTTTCTCACGGGACATTGGTGTCAAGGGATCTGCCAATAACCCTTTGTTAAATCCAAGGTCGAATAAAATCGAGCAGTACCTAACCGATCGAGCAGTTCATCAACACGGGGCATTGGGTACGCATCAAATTTAGACACCGCGTTGACTTTTCTGTAATCCACACAGAATCGAACAGACCCATCACTCTTGGGAACAAGAACAACCGGGCTGGACCAATCACTGTGGGATTCCTCTATTACGCCCATATCAAGCATCGCATCTAATTCCTCCCGTACTGTTTTCTTTTTATGTTCGGGTAAGCTGATAGGCGGCAACGCACCACCGCGCCCGGCTCGGTCTCGATGTGGTGCTGTATGATGTCTGTACGGCCCGGTAGAGGGGAGAACACATCCGCAAATTCCTTTTGTAATTCAGAAACCTCTGTGAGTTGACGTGGTGAGAGGTGGTCTCCACAAGTAAGCGGAGTGTTAAGGTTGTAGTTTTTGTTTACCTCCGGTCCGAGCTCCACCCTCTCCGGAACTACCGTGGCCAACGTCACAGAGGCCGCCTCCTCCCTCCACAATTTCAGGAGGTTGAGGTGATAAATTTGACGTGCGCCCCCTCTATCGGTACGTTTAACTTCATAATCGAGATCCCCTACTCGTCGTGTGACCTCAAAGGGTCCTTGCCACTTGGCGAGTAATTTAGATCTCGATGTTGGGAGTAATACGAGTACCTTATCTCCCGGTGCAAATTCCCATAGCCGAGCACCCCTGTCATGCAGCCGGCGTTGGCGTTCTTGAGCTTGGAGCAAATTCTCCTGTGTTAGTCGCCCCAGTGTGTGGAGTTTTGCTCTAAGATCGAGAACGAACTGAATTTCATTTTTGCTATTAGAAGGTCCCTCCTCCCAAGCTTCGCGGATGACGTCAAGGACACCGCGGCGGCGTCGCCCGTACAGCAGCTCAAACGGGGAAAACCCTGTGGAGGCTTGTGGGACCTCTCGTACTGCAAACAACAGGGGGTCTAGCCACTTATCCCAATTTCTAGCGTCATCGTGTACGAATTTACGAATCATGTTCTTGAGCGTTTTATTAAATCGTTCCACTAGGCCATCCGTCTGTGGATGGTAAAAGCTAGTGCGAATCGATTTAATGCCCAAGAGCTCATAAAGTTTGCGAAGTGTTCGTGACATAAAAGTCGTGCCTTGATCGGTGAGGATTTCTTTCGGAATCCCCACCCGGGAGATTATCTTGAAGAGTGCCCCTGCAACACTACGTGCGGAGATGTTGCTCAGAGGCACTGCTTCCGGATATCGCGTCGCGTAATCCACTAGGACTAACACGAAGCGATGTCCGCGTGCTGACCGTTCTAATGGCCCGACGAGGTCCATCCCAATTCTTTCGAAGGGGACCTCGATTAATGGTAGAGGGCGCAATGGCGCTTTTGGGGTGGCCGGTGGGTTTACCAGCTGACATTCACGGCACGCCGCACACCACCTGCGGACGTCACCGCCAATGCCCGGCCAATAGAAACGGGCTATTAGACGGAGAAGTGTTTTCCATTCCCCTAGGTGACCGGCCATAGGATTATAGTGAGCCGCCTGGAAAACCATGTCCCGGTGGCTCCGTGGAATCAATAATTGTGTTACTTCCTCCTTTGTTTGAGCGTCCTGCGTCACTCTATATAACCGATCTCTAATCATGGCAAAGTATGGGTATGCAATGGCAATGCCCAGCCGGAGCTGTTGACCATCAATTACTCTCACTTGGTCAAGAGCATGTTTAAGGGTTTCGTCCCGCGTCTGCTCTAGAGGGAAGTCCCCCTCAGGGAATTCCCTGAGAGGAGGGGCGGCCACCTCGCCCCTTCCCTCGTCATTCCGAGCAGCCGAGGACGGTCCCGGCTCCGCCTCCCCCGCCAAAGCATCGCACACCGCACACTTCTTTATGCAGGACCCATCCGCACAAATACCCTCTAAAATATCTTTAAAATTCAGCCAATCAGTACCCAAGATTAGCGGATGGGTGAGGCGGGAACTAACCGCTGCCTCCACACTATGTTTTTTTCCCCTGAATTTAATCGCCAAAGTCACCATGGGATACTTGTGAACATCCCCATGCACACACCTCACCCTCACCAGTTTAGCTAAACCCAAAGCCCCGGGTTGAACCAAGCGTTGGTGGATGGTGGTCTGATTGCAGCCGGCATCCAGCAAAGCTTGGTAAATACCCCCCCGATCCTTACCGGAATCCGGTATGCTCCAGCCCGATAGGGGGCAGCCTGCGGGACATCGGAGACCCGCACCACCGTCCCCACCTCCATCAGCGGACACTGATCCCGGAAGTGGTCCGGGTCTCCGCACCTCCAACAGGCCGGCCCAGGCGTTGCAGCCGCACTTGTGCTGGCGGGCGCCCCCACCTGAGGAGGAGAGCGGCTGAATGACGGGGAATGTGAGGGTACATTCTCCCAAGGCCGGGAAGCTGGTCTCTGGAACCCTCCACGCCTGCGCGGGGCAGGAACGGGCCCTGGTGAGAGAACAGAAGGAGAGAACATAGGGGAGGGGGCGAGGGCAGGGGCAGACACAAGGGAAGGGGAAAGAGAGAGAGACGAAGAAGAAGAGGGCTCGTCCGCCCTCGGGATCGCCGCCAAGTGGTCCTCCGCCAACCGAACAGCTTCCTCCAGCGACGCCGGGCGATGGCACTGGACCCACCCCGCCGTCTTCCGAGGCAGCCGTTGAACGAACTGTTCCAGTACCACCTGGTCGATTACTCCCTCGACGTCGCGGTCCCCCGCGAGCAGCCACCTCCGACAGGCGTCCCGGAGCCGTTGAGCGAACGCGAACGGGCGATCGGACATTCCTAGTTTCATGCCCCGGAAGAGCTGGCGATTCTCTTCCGGGCTCCGACCGACCCGCTGCAGAATAGACCTCTTCAGATCGGTGTAGGCCAGGAGGTTCGTCGCCGGCAGCTGCTGTGCGGCAAGTTGAGCTTCCCGGACAGGAGGGGAATCAGGCGGGCTTCCCACTGTTCGCGGGGCCAGTCCCAGATTTCTGCTGAGCGCTCAAACAAATCGAGGAAGGCCTCAGGATCATCTGCTGCCCCCATCTTCTGTAGCATGGGGGGCAGCGTAGCGCGGGTGTCCGGGGTCGCGGTTGTAGCTGACGCATCCTCCTGGCTGAGGAGGCTCCGGATGGTGAGCCGGTCCTCTGCCTGAGCCCGCATGATTTCGAAAAACCAGCGATCTTGGTCTTGCCGGAGCTCAAGCAGGGATTGTTGGTGGCCTTGATGCAGCGTCGCGAGGGACTGGAGGACTTCTGCCAGCTGGGAGGACTCTATGGGGCGACCACTTTCCATGTTTCCTTTTAAATTCCCGGGTTTCGGCACCAGTGTAATACTTCCCAAGGAAGGAGGACAGGAAACAGGTCTTCACCACAAGGTAAGGTTTTTAATCCCCTTTTGCTTCGTACAATTGTCACACATACAACACAATACAATACAATGCCAAACACTGAGTTCGCTTGTCATCTCTCTCCCCTGTGGGGCCCTCTCGCTGCCTTTTTATGCCGCTCTCCTCGTACTCACTGAAATTAGAGACAGGTGTTAGACATAATTTAGCTCAGGTGTAAGCGCCCTTACCGCTTTTCTCTCCCGGACGGGCGCTTGACCACGCCCCCGCTGCCACAGAGTATTATTCCATGATGATTTTATCACGTTCACCTTTGAAACATGAAATTATTTTGTTAAAATTACACGTTACGCTTTTGTTAATGTTTTAACCAGCTAATTTCCTTTTTTTGAGTGTATATAGCCTGACAAAGATGTGATACCATGTACAGTATTCAATTATATGCTTGGAATATGAAAACATGAGGGAGTGAATATGCATCCAGTGTTCACAAGACCTCTCTATCCATTAGAAGATATTCATATATCAGTTCTGTCTGATATCCAAAACCAGTCAACATCAACAGCTTATGTTAATTCACTCTCTCCTGCCAGCCCAAGAGTCAGCAGGGGGAATATAGCAAAAGGCAGGAGAAGAAGTGATGGTAAAAATGAGCAGTTTATTGAATAATCTTAATAGCCCAGTCTGACTTTATCTGACCAGCACAAATTCAACAAGTGTTACTAGACCATGCAGTCAATGGAATTACTTCACAACATTGAAGACCTTGAAATTGAAACTCTATCTCTAACCTGTGAGACAATCTAGCACACAAATTTGAGATATAACAATATTAAAAATTAGTAATAAAAAAAAAAGATATATAAAAATGAATAAAATATGAAAAAATAGAAAGACATGAATTGAGACTTTGTATGTACAGTATGTTTGCTCTCTTTAAGTAACACTTAAAGTTGGGAGCACCGGGCGTTTTCCCGCTGGGTAATTTGGGCCGTTCCATTGCTGCGTAAGCACTGGTCCATCCTACAGGCGATAGAGGCGGCCACACTGGACTCCAACTTGCCCGTGCGGACACCCCGTTACAGAGTGAATTTTCTAAAAACTATGTAAGGTAAAGCCAATCCAATGACTATTATTTTTGAACATGGTGAAATTACTTTTATTTTGAAATTACTTTTACGTCATTTGGCAATTACTGTGTACTTGTATCTCATTATTTGACAACAAATCACAATAATGGTGACAATCAAGATAATCCAAAAATGACAAATAACAAGTTACAACAAATACAACAACAACAGTGTATATAAAATCTGCAAACAGTAAAGCTATGAGCAGTACAGTCGTTTGCATAATTTATTCACACCACAGGGAACTGAAGTGTGGCTTGCTGAATAATGCTCATGCCCGATACAAATGCAGAAAATAGGTCATGAAAAATAGTACATTGTGGCTATTTGAATCTTTTAGGCTTACTTTGTTTAAAGCATAGCAGAAACAACCCTTGACAAAACATAGGGCTTTTCACTTTTTCTCAAGAATAATCTGGAGAAGGAATTAAAACACTGCAGATATAAAGACGAAATAAACGTACATAGAGTGAAAATATGAGCAATTCATCTGCAAAATATCTGAAAAGATCTACACTTTAAGAGCTATGATTATTTTGTTTTAATATATTTATTTTTGATTATATTTATTTATGTACATATTCTGGCCAACTTTGTTTTCTTTCTTTTTTTAAAAGTATGTGAGTAATTGCCATGAAATTTGAGGCATTGCCATCAGTATCCTGCTGTGACACTTTCTTCATCTAACTATTTTAAACATCATTTTGTGATCTTGTATAGCTATATTTCTATCGGGAAGACACGCAGGCTTGAGTAAAGTTTGATAGATGTAAAACGGGAGGTAATGTCTCTCTCTTTGGTGTAGGCCCCGTCCGGCAGTCCGAGGGAGTTGTACCCGGAACCGTCATGTCCTGCCGGAGATAGGAGGCAGGGGCGAGGAGCCTACCCCCAAAAAGAGAGAAAGTAGTATACTACCCCCAAAAGAGATGATCCAGTTTGGTACGAACCAGGTCTTGTGTTGGGCATTCATTCTGGATGAGGAATTAAGAGATGCGAGCTTCAGAATTTGACATGAAATTTGCAAAACCTCTGGCGTGGTTGTGTGAAGCCTTTGCGATGGGAAAGCGTTTTTTTTTTTTTTTTGAGTTTGATTTCATCCCTGTGCATTTCCTCTTTGTCCTCGAATGTGATTTTGGGCACTCCGTCGAGAGCCACTGGTTGAGCAGAATCTTTGCTTTAGGCCGGCATTGCGGTGCAGTGTCTTTGTTGAAAGATAAATGACATTCGATATGAAAACCCTCCGGCGAGGGAAAGTGGTTTGAGGTATCTTTGCCGAAGGGGAAAACGTGTGTAGAGCCATGCAATAATGGCGACGTTGCGTGCGGTCCCTTCGTTGAAAGAAAACAACATTGATATGAAAACCCTCCGACGAGGGAAAGTTGTTTGATGGTTATCTTTGCCAGAGTGAACAGCATACATAACGCCATACAATAATGGCGATGTGGTCATGCCATACCTTGTTGAAAGCCATCTCGTTATGGTGCAAGCTTCCGGCGAGGGCGGCTGGTTTGAGCAATACCTATGCGAAGGAACTGTGCTTGAGATTATGGAAGCCCGGCGAGGGGGAGGGGGGGACATAGTTATGTGCTGTCCTTGCAAATGGTGAGCTTGCTTGAATTGAATCATTGTGTAGGTAAGGATGAGCTGGGGAAGAGCCACCAACCACCACCAGATATGCATGAGAACTTATGGATGGGGAGTTGAGCCTGTTTGATGATTTGGGTCAAGTTGACTATTTCAGGTACGATTGGGGAGAGCAGTGGCCGAGCATCTTCATTGTAGATTCCGGTATACCTCGAAGGGTGCCCATCGAGCTGGTCTGTGGAACTCCGGAAAAAGGGGGGGTGGGGTCAGAGACTACGTTGAAAAACCCAGGAATGTGTCTGGCTGGGATGATGAAGTTACAGGAAATGCTCTGCCATGTCAGACGTCTCATAGGGGACATGATGGTTCGAGGAGGGCCAGACTTTATTGATTGTAGTAACGACTGCGGAATTGTCGCATGACTACGATGCGTTTGAGTTTCTAGAGGTAACCCATATGACGCTGGCCGTGATGATGGGTGTGGAATAAGAAAGGCCTATTTTAAACTTCTTTTGTAGATGTAGCTTGCTGTGTCATCGCGGAACGAGGCTGCAGTGGTTCTGGGAATGTATTTCCTATTTCTGAACTCAAACATATATTTTACCCCATATAGGGTAAAGAACCATTTCATTGGAGGGTAGAGGGGAAGGTTGTTTGCTGGACCGAATGATGAAGTGCTGTACAAATGGCGAGGAAGGATTTGAAGCTTGGGTCTCTGTGTCATTTCTTTCTTCCCTCTGCTGAGCCGCATCGAGACTGGGATTGTAGATCGAGAACATTTGTTAAATACATTCAATTATGAAATATCTAGCAATGGGATTACTTACAAAGAGAGCGTCTGGAGCGTAGGAAGCTATATTGAAGAAAGTATAATTCTGGCCATTCCCCTGTGAACCATGGTCCTAGACGGCAACCCCTGAATCCTATGGAGGGAGCCATGTCTGAGAAATAGGGGCGTGTCATCCGGAGATTCTCGCCAGCCATCATCGATTGGTGGGTAGGAGAGGCTGTCTATGGAATGAGCTAGTGTGAGGAGGCGGAAAAACGGCGGATTGGCCTTGAGGAATGATAAGCATGGCAAAATTGAGGTGGCCTGATAGGGCTGGAGATTGCGTTAGGAGACCCAAACTGACCAGGGAACGACGTGAAAATAGACCTGATGCCGTCATGTTTTTTTAGGGGGGAAGCTTGCATGGTTTGAGAATGTGTGTGATGTCTAGAATTCTAGAGACGTGGCTCGTTGTGGTTTTTTTGTTTTTTTCTTTTTTCTCTCTCGCTCGCTCTTATTCCTCGAGCTGGAGCAAATACGGTGAGAAGAATAATGTCTCAGCTTCATGAGAGTTTAGTTTGTTGGCTGTAAAAGGAACATAAGAGTCTTCATGTACTCCCGGCATAAAGCCCTGAAGATGCAGCGGACAGTTTCGTTTTTGAAGGAGGTGTGCCCCAAAACATACAAAAATGTGTGCATGTTTGTGCAAATCATCTTGCACAAGACTGCTTTGTGAATGTGTGTTGATATGAATCGGGATCTTCAAGAATGTGATTCTCGAGCATGGATCAGTTCCGGCTGTTCATGTCCCACCTTTATGACCTGAAGATGCAGTATCGCACTTTATATTTTGTGAATATTTGCAAATCTCCTTCCGAATGTGCTTGATAGCTGATTCGACGGCTGATGTGCCAAGTTACCATTGTCTCTGACATATTCCGGAGACCAGATACACGCACGCCAAAACATGTATGGCTGAATCCCGGCATTTATGCTGTCGATCACATTGGTTCTGATTAGTTGTTGCTGTAGTGGTCTGACCACGATGAGTGAATGATTTGTCAAGACATGCCAACGAATTTCTGCTCTTTGATGAAACCTGAATGATAATCAAATGGAAGTATGCCATGAGATGGGAATTACTCACTGTATGACCTGATCATAGTGAAATGCCTTACGCTGGTGGTAGACAATCTGATGAATAGGGGGAGCGGTGCGGAGCCTACCGCTAGGCGTCAGAGGCGCGCCGCAATAGTGGTGCCAGCGATGAGAACATGGAAGTGCGTCTGGAGTAAAAAAATGCTGCGTTTTATGGATCCCATAAATGCGCCCTTGGAGGCGCTCAGGGAACCTCATCGAATGTTGTACCGAACGAAGTAAATTCTTTCGCAAGGCTCGAATTAACCCACTGATACGTATTTGTTTGCAATCGGAAGTGACGTCACTCTGCTTAAGTTTAATATATTTGCATTCTGATATATGCATGCATGGATATATGATTAATGATAACAGATTATACGTCTTTTCAAAGGTCTAAGTGTTCGACGTTGATATCCGATCTCTGTTGCATGATAGCAGTCCTCCAGAATTTGTTTATTTTGAGCAATTTGTTTATTTGTGCCGGAAGTGCGGATGACAACATTCAATATCAAAAACGGAACTTCATACCTTATTATGAAATCGCGATCGCCAGATGAATCCAGTTCAGCCTGCTTGGGTCAATTGTCCGTGACAGAGTTCATTCTATAACATCCAGTAGCACTTTTGTACGTAATTATAAATCTTGATATGTTCTCCATTGTTTACATGAGATCTCGCCTGGAAGAATTACACTTCATCGTCGTTCTTCGACGGACTATGCAATCTGAGCAGCGTTCCTGTTGTAAAACTGTATATTATCTTATATATGAAGTCTTCTAAACAGAATGAGCCAAAAACTTTTTTTCTTTTTTTTAGATTGTAGTTTTTTGCTTTAAAATAACAACATATATTAATTCTGAAACTTGAGAAGGGAAGCCCAAAGTGTCTTCTTTCAAAAGATACTACAACTGTGTCCATACTCCAGGGGAGCCAGTAGATACAGCCATTTAAGTTGGGTATGTAATTTGCATGGTTTGTGCTCGGGCAGGGGGGCGCACATCAACAGGTGAAACTGTGATGTCATGCTCCCTCGGAATACTCACATCGTGGGCTCAGTCTTCCTAGTGAGTAGGGCATAGGGAAGATTAATTGGATTGGAACGCACCAGTTACGTGATTTGGGCGAAGGCAGCCGCAAAATGGGGGAATCTTACTGAATGAAGTAATGAGAGCCCGTATGATAAGCATTGACTGTACATGATGATATGCCTGAATTAGACCTGCTGGTCTTCCCGCTAGAACTATGCTCCACTTCCATATACAAGTATAATATTTTATTAATATACTTGTTGTTTCCACAACCTCATATTAACAATAACAATAGTTTATTTGCACTTCTAGAAAAAAGTTGAAAGGTGATAAAGATCTTTAAAAACTGAAGAAATGCTGACTTGTCACCACACCTAAAATACACACTTTCCCTTGTGCTTTCATATACATTTGAACATATATCTGTATGTTGAGAAAAAAAAGTTTTCTGACATGTTATTTGTAAGAGCTATAAAGTGCTTATTTTTACTGCTTTCTCTAAAAAAGCCACATCACATTTATAGTGGTTTTATATGTTTTACATGAGTAGCAGTAAATCGAAACGTGTTTTAATTTTTTCCCAACACAAACATTTTAAACTGAGCCAGAAAATGAAATCAATTAGCCGGTGTGTTATGGTGTGGGCCGGCATAGGTGGGCCGCTCTGGGCCAGAAAGTCCAGGGCTATTTTTAGTCCCAGTCTGCCCCTGTTCTCTCTCTCACTCTCTCACTCACTCAAATACATGTGTTTCCATGTTTTATGGGGACTTTCCATAGACATAATGATTTTTATACTGTACATACTTCATATTCTATCCCCTAAACCTAACCCTACCCCTAAACCTAACCCTCACAGAAAACTTTCTGCTTTTTTACATTTTCAAAAAACATAATTTAGTATGATTTATAAGCTGTTTTCCTCATGGGGACCGACAAAATGTCCCCACAATGTCAAAATTGTTGGGTTTTACTATCCTGATGGGGACATTTGGTCCCCACAAAGTGATAAATGCTCACACACACACACACACGCACGCACTCACACGTTTCCTTTGTAAAATGAAAATATAACTTTAGATCCTTCTGTCATGAAATGTGGTTTGTAAGTTTCTTTCAAAATTATCAGAGAAAGTCATGAGCTTTTTTTTTTTTATAGTTATCAGTTTTCTAAATGCTTATTGAGGGAAGTACAGCAGGACGCAGGAGAAATGGTTGAGTATTGCTTTAGGTATAAAAGATCTACATCTAGTGCCTGTATTGTCCATATATTGTCTTTAAACAACAGCTTGGCACGTTACCTAGTTAAAAACCAGCTAATTTCAAGACGTCGATGCGACATCAGGTCATCACGTGGGTCACCCGCTGTGTAAGACGCTCAAAGCACAAGATATTCTGTTAGACGTCCGGTCTGTACAGTATATTTTTCAATATTCTAGTATGTTTTTATATCAAAGTACTTATATGAGTTTCCTGGCCTTTGTGTGACCCAGGAGAGAGCATATGAGGTTACTAAAAGTGTTGATGCTGCAGAGGCCACAAAGAGCACCCAGCTGTAACAAAATAATGAGACTAAGGACCTTGAAACACAGGTGAAGATAAGAAGTAAAAACAACTAGTGGTCAAATTAATTAAAAAGATAGACTAAAGCCAAGTTTCTACCAGTAAAAAGATATCAAAAGGCTCTGTGAGATAATGGTGGCAAATAGTATCCATTGGTTACAAAAATAACAAAGGGGCACAGAAATGAGGGAATGCCAGATAACATATAGAAGAGGAGGTTTTGGACTAAGAGAGTCAGAACGGACAGCTGACCGGTCTCATGTTTGTTGGCGTTCAATAAACTACAACTTTGGCATCTGGAACTCAAGACTCCGAGAGATTTCTTACAACTTAGAGAGATTCGCGATTTTCCACAACATCGTCAGACACTTGAGTTCCCACCAAAGGGCAGACGTTGACACGCTTCACTGAGCTGTGTTACAAAGCATGTTGTATTATGTGTTAGTAAAATTGAACACGAATCCCCCCACTGTAATATGTGAATGATGTGTGACGTCTGCCTAGGCTTCACTGATACACGTGGTTTACGTGACGTCTACGTCACGTCTACATCTCGTCTGCGTCTTGAATACAATGGAATAAATGGCAGAACCTTTAAAAAAAATCAAGATGTTGAGTGACACGTTCAGTGAGATGAATGTGTGATGCAAAGTCATAATTTTTAGCTAAATCGGACATCATACAGAAGAACTCCACTTTGGGGTGTTACAGCGAAAATGGGCTGCCTTCGCAATCGCATACTTCCCATACTACTTTTACTGCTTCTGCAACATCAGTCTATGACAGAAAAAGTAAGAGCAGTATGTAGTTTTCCATTTCAAACTCATCCTGTTTTCAGGTCACGCTCAAATTAATCCTCATAAAATGCATTATTACAATCACAAAGATGCAAACTTTATTTTCAAATGCCCAATGTATAAAAACTGTTGATTTTATTGTTCTTCTTCATCCAGTCACATTATTGTAACAATGAATGCAAGAAGTCTACATTTGTTAAGTCTGTTTGAAGTCACACTTTTGGTTACCCACCCAAGTATTGTAACAATGTATGTGTGTAATGTAGCCAGCTGATAGATAGCTGTGCGTTGTGTAAACCTCACTCCCCTGGCCTCAATAAGCATACTAGCCATCCGGGTCATGGCACCACTCGACCCGCTCCGAGCAGTATTACAACCGGCATCTATGGCATGGGAGGTGGGCGCGCAAACAAGGATGCTAAAGGCTACAGCCTCTAGCGTCAGTCGCTAGTGTGCCACTTGAGGTCAGGAGAGTGAGGTTTACATGCACTGCACAGTACCAGCTGGCTACCATTACATTACACGCACCGTGCAATAATTTTAAGTCTGTTGATAATTAAAGCACTGAATTCAGCAGACACTGCAGCATTTTCTTTATATGTTGAATATGATTCTTATGACTGACATCATTGCTTTTGTAATCTAAAATTAGCTAATTCATTATAAATGTCATTTCTAAATTTAGTAATTAATTTGGTAATTTATAATTCATTGTGCTGTAGTGTTTTATTTCACACAAGTAGTAGCAATACTTAAACGGTTACAAATGTTTTACAATATGTTTTCCCTTGTTGTATTTGCCTTACAGTGAGTATTTGTGTATGCAAGTTATTTGTTCAGTGTCCCTTTAATTCGGGATGCATTTCCCCTGTGGAGGGAAAAAGGTTGGAAGTGGAACGGCGCTTGCGCGAGAGTCAGGCTCTCTTCTTGAATGTGCACAGGTGCTGCTGTTATTGCTGTTTGGCCAGTACTTCTAATAAAGAAGATAAGTTGAATTACACCGTTGTAACCCGTGTTTATTTTATGTCATTCACGCCTACGGAGACTGGACTGTTCACGGACGCAGAGTCGCAAAATAAGGGTTACAGACTGGTGGCAGCGGTGTCAAGTTCACGTATTTCGAAAAGTTTATACGGCCAATGCATCCAACTATGACGGCGCATTTTTGAATGCACCGCAAAGCAACGTGGTAACAATTTCGTCAAAAGAAACTCTTTCATCGCTCGCTTCATTCTACGTTGAACAGTAGTCAAATCAGCTAAAATGGACACCGCAGGCGCTTCGTCTTCAGACAAGAGGGACGCTGTTGAGCGTGACGATGCAGAACAACGTGCAGAGCGCGCGGTATACCGCACTACAAAAGTGTTACACTTCAAAGTGGATTTGCCACCGTGTTTTCATGGAGACGGTAGGGATAAAGACTTTTTTAATTATAACGTATAAAGGTTTTTCATTATGGAAAGCACGTTTGGAACTTGCTTTTAATGCATGTGCTGATACACACAGACAAGATTTAGCTGCCATTTTGCCTACCAGGTTGAGTGGAGATGCATTAGCATACTGGCTCTCCCTGTCTCCTGAAACACAGCAGGACTATGAACTGTGTGTTGCTGCTTTAAATGATGTTTTTGGAAGGAAACAATTTTTACTGCACTTTCAAACTTTTGTGAATGCCAGGCAGCGCATGCCCAAAGAGCCGCTGGAGGTATTTGCTGCAGAGATTACAAGACTTGTTTTTGAGGCATTTCCAAATTATGGTGAGTCAACCGTAGCAGGTACTACGGGCCAAGTGTCTGCTGAGCCTGATAGTGGGCCCAAACAAACTGAACTGGTAACGTCTGACATACCCACACCTTATGTTTTTGCTGTCTTTGAGAACACTGCCATACAAGCTTTTGTAGACACCGGTTCAGAATTTTCATTGATTAGCGAATCACTGAGAATGTCCATCCCTTCTCTCACGAAAAAGCCAATTCAAAAGTCCTTTCTCTTGGCAAAATCAGTGACTGGTGACTGTCTGGACACCCTTGGTATGCTGCCTATTACCATTAGGCTGGGTGAGGGAGTTTTCATTCATAATGTCCAGGTAGTCAGAAATGCTACACAGTCAGTTATCCTTGGATGGGATTTTCTTCAAAAACATCATGCTGCAATTGATCTCAGAGAGAACCAGTTAAAACTGTGGAACTGGACTGTCCCTCTTTTATGTTCACAGCACTTTGCCCCTCTTAAGTGTAATGCTGTGACATTATCATCTGTACTTATCCCTGCCATGTCACAAATGAACATTCTGGCGAAAATTCAACCCCCTATGGGTGAGCCAGAACTCCAATGCAATTATACAGGACTTTTGGACCCTGAAACTCATACAGTACCAGGTCTTTTTGTAGCACGTACCGTAACCCCTGTCAAAGCTGGTGTAACTTCTGTTCGAGTCATGAATCCTACACGTGAGGATTGTCATGTCCCCTGTGGCACTAGGTTAGGTGAGTTTCATTCCTTAGTCAGTCAGACAGGGGAAGAATACGCAGTGTTTGAACCTACTGTAGCTCAAGTACAGACTGAAATTGAGCCCTACCTGAAATCAAAGCTAGACTTCAGTCAGTCGGCAGTGGACCGAGAGCAACAAAATCAGCTGGAGGCTCTTGTTTCAAAATATTCAGATGTTTTTAGTATGCACAACAATGATTATGGCCGCACTGATTTGGTTAAGCATGCCATCCGTACTGGGGATGCGCAGCCCATCCGGCAGAGGGCATAAAGGACATCGCCACACATTCGAGCTGAAATAGACCGGCAAGTTCAGCAGCTCCTTTCTCAGGATGTCATTGAAGAAAGTTGTAGTCCCTGGGCTTCTCCTGTCGTTTTAGTTAAAAAGAAAGATGGCAGTTACAGATTTTGCATAGATTTCAGAAAACTAAACACACTCACTGTTAAAGATTCTTACCCCTTACCACGGCCAGCAGATGCTTTAGACAGCTTGTCAGGTGCATGCTGGTTCAGTACTATGGATTTGTCAAGTGGCTACTGGCAAGTTGAGCTAAACCCAGACGATAGGGAGAAAACTGCATTCAATACAGGGCGTGCTTTATATCAGTTCAAAGTGATGCCCATGGGTCTTACGAATGCCCCTCCAACGTTTCAACGACTCATGGAGCTGGTGCTTCGTGGACTCCATTGGAAAGTTTGTCTTGTCTACCTTGATGATGTTCTTGTATTCAGTCAGACGTTCAGTGAACATTTTAGCAGCCTAGAGGAAGTGTTCAGTCATTTCCGGTCTGCAGGTCTTAAGCTGAAGGTCAGTAAATGTCATTTTGCTCGCAGTCAAGTGTCTTACTTGTCAGGGTCTCCTGCCAGATGAAAAGAACCTGGATAAAGTCCGGTCTTGTCCTACTCCCAGAACTGTCACCGAAGTGAGAGCCTTTGTTGGTCTCTGCTCCTATTATAGGAGGTTTGTAAGAAATTTTGCCATCATTGCTGTTCCCCTACATGCACTCACACAGAAAGGTGCTGTTTTCCAGTGGTCGAGTGATTGTGAGGATGCTTTCCAATCATTGAAGCACTCCCTCACTAGGCCTCCCATTGTGGCTCATCCTATATTTACACAGCCTTTTCTGTTGTACACAGATGCCTCTCAGGACTGTATAGGTTCAGTGCTGGCTCAGGTTCAGGATAAGAAGGAGCGTGTCATTGCATACGCAAGTCACACTCTCACGCCTTCGGAAAGGAAATGGTCAACTTATGACCGTGAGCTTTGGGCTGTGGTATTGTCAGTCAGACATTTCAGACATTTCTTGTCAGGAGCTCCGTTCAAAGTTGTCACTGACCACAAACCCTTGTTGAATTTGAAGAAGGCCCCAGTTGATAATGATCCAACAGGTAGAAGAGCTCGTTGGATACTTGAACTGGATGTACACGACTTCACCATCCTTCACAGAGAAGGAAAGCAGCATAGTAATGCTGATTCCATGTCCAGGCGTCCTAGCTCATCTGTGAAAAAATCAAAAGCAGTTCAGTGTGTAATTTCAAGCCCCAGCATCGCTGTAGAAGTCCCCTCTTCTGACAAAATGCAGAACATTAGTGATGTACTTCCTGATACTGGTCTGACACTGTCGGTTGACTTAAGAGTTGCAAGCTCAGCAAAGGGCTGATTTTTGTCTAAATATGGTCATAGACTGGAAAGAGAAAAGTAATCAAAGGCCACCGTTAGGCAGACTTAAGCATTCCTCTGCCACGTTGAGAAAGCTCTGGCATGAATTTCCCAAATTGTCAGTCCAAGATGGAATTTTGTGCCGTAAAGTGAAACCCTCTCCTCATAGCTCACATGCTTACCAAATAGTCTTACCTGCTGTACTCATTCCAACTGCTCTTAAGTGTTTCCATGGAGAGAAGTTTAGTGGACATTTAGGTGCTGAGCGCACTTTACTGAGAGCCAGGAAAATCTGTTACTGGCCTTACATGTCTCGAGATATCCAGAAACACTGTGCTGAATGTTTATCCTGTCAGTCCTGTAGTGCTACCACTCCTCATGAAAGGGCCCCAATGCAGTCCATTCACACAGAGAGACCATTCCAAAAGACTGCTGCCGATATCACAGAGTTGCCTGTTTCTTCACAAGGGAATAGGTATGTGTTGGTTGTGATGGACTATTTCACTCGCTTTCTTAACCTTTACCCTCTGAGAGATCAACGAGCTACAACTGTTGCACAGTGCATTTTCGAGGATTACATCAAACAGCATGGGATCCCTGAGTCAGTCCATACTGACCAAGGTAGGCAGTTTGAGTCTGATTTGATTAAACATTTATGCAATCAACTTGGAATCAAGAAAACACGCACCTCTCCCTACCACGCACAATGTGATGGTATGGTCGAAAGGCTAAATCGCACATTGAAAGATCAACTTTCTAAGTATATCTATGAGAGTGGAGGTGAATGGGATAAATATCTGCCTCAAGTGGAGTTGGCTTATAACTCAAGTGTTCATTCAAGTACTGGGTTTTCTCCTTTCTTTCTGGCACATGGAAGGGAACCGCATTTACCTGTTGACATCCTCTTGAACTGTAGTCCTGCTGTGACCTCCTGTACAGCAGGCACACCAGCAGAATATGCCCGTGCTTTGACCACACGTTTGTCATTTGCCTTCAGAGATGCGGCTGCACAGTCCATAGCGGCTAAGCTGAATCAGAAACAACAGTATGACAAAAGGACATTTTTCCACCCACATAAAGAAGGTGAACTTGTGCTTTTGGATGATCCAGCTCAGTAGCAGAATAAGCTGGCTCCGAAATGGAAAGGGCCATATATAGTTTTGAGACATATGGATAAAGAAAACAGCCCAGGTGTAACTTATGAGATCACTGATCCAAAGAATCCCCAGTCAAGGAACTGGGTAGTTCATCACAATCGCTTGAAGCCTTACAAGGGTTCTTTGTTGAACATGCCTGCCAGTTCCTCACAAGTATCGGTGCCTTCTGAGGTTTGCGGTACAAATGCCCCTCAGCATTCTTTTCCCTTCAATGCACTGTCAGGAGCTTTGTCTTTTTGACCTCCTACTCCACCCTATGTGCCTAAGCGAACTGTAAAGCACACAGCTTCTGCTGCAGGAACTGAAAGTTCAGCTCAAACTGTTTCTCTGTCTCAGCCTGTGCCAATGCCACATCTACATACAAGCACCTTGCTGTCCCCTGGTACGGCCCCTTCCCCATCAGTAGATTCATCTCAGTTTACCCGTAGTGGCCGCACAGTGAGGAAACCTGAAAGGTTCAAAGAATTTGTTTGTTAATGCCTATTGATTCTTCTTTGTACTTGTACATTGGAACAGTATATGCTCACAGTGGAGTTAGTTATAAAGTGTTGTGTTTAAAGAATGTGATGCTTAAAATCTGCAATAATTGTTGTTCCAGATTATTTGACTCTGATAATTGTGTATTGCACACATATTACTGCTTACTGCACTCCATGTTCATGTTATGTTGTTCTATGATAATGTGCTGAAAGGTATTAAGTATAATATGCCAGAAATAAGGACGTTTCTTTTGTAAGCAGGGGAAGACTGTAATCTAAAATTAGCTAATTCATTATAAATGTCATTTCTAAATGTAGTAATTAATTTGGTAATTTATAATTCATTGTGCTGTAGTGTTTTTTTTTCACACAAGTAGTAGCAATACTTAAACGGTTACAAATGTTTTACAATATGTTTTCCCTTGTTGTATTTGCCTTACAGTGAGTATTTGTGTATGCAAGTTATTTGTTCAGTGTCCCTTTAATTCGGGATGCATTTCCCCTGTGGAGGGAAAAAGGTTGGAAGTGGAACGGCGCTTGCGCGAGAGTCAGGCTCTCTTCTTGAATGTGCACCGAGTGCACAGGTGCTGCTGTTATTGCTGTTTGGCCAGTACTTCTAATAAAGAAGATAAGTTGAATTACACCGTTGTAACCCGTGTTTATTTTATGTCATTCACGCCTACGGAGACTGGACTGTTCACGGACGCAGAGTCGCAAAATAAGGGTTACACTTTTATCCCACAGTGATTGGTTCCCGCCCCGGCATCTTTCGTTCCTCATTTGCATAAAGCAGAAGCATTTAAAAAATTTTGATGCTCTCGACCACCCTCAACGCTTTCTCAATGCCACTGTCAATTCTACAATCCACCTCGAGAGCATGGCACTCAACTTCCACAGGAATGCATTGAAAATGCTCGCTCACAACATGCCAGTGGAAACATACAGCTTGCAGTTTCTGCTGAATTCAGTGCTTTAATAACAGACTTCAAATGTTGATTGCATGCATTACTTGTGACAATACTGTGGCTGGACGGAAATGGTAAATGGTCTGCACTTATATAGCACCCTTTTAAACTTAACGGTATTCAAAGTGCTTTACACTGTGAATCATTCACCCACAAAAAGCACAATAAATCACTATTTTTTTATGCTGGGCATTTGGAAATAAAGTTAGCTTCTTTCTGATTGTAATCACGCATAATTATTATGATTAGATTGTTTTCAGTTCACTGAAAACAATCACAGAATGAGTTTGAAATGGCATACTACTCTTACTATTTCTGCCATAGACTGATGTGGCAGAAGTAGTATGGGAAGTATAGGATTGCTGTAACACGCCCCAAAGCGGCCACTCTCTGGCATTGAGAGCGGCTTTGAGTTCAGTGGAAACATACGGTCAAGCAGAGAAATGTCACAAATGTTTATGCTCTCAACCACCCTCAATGCTTTCTCCTCGCTACTGTCAATCCCACAATCCACCTCGAGTGCGTGGCACTCAACTTTGGATTGAATGGATTGAAAATGTTCACTCACAACGCACCAGAGTGGAAATGCTCTGCTCAAAGCCACTCTCAATGCCAGCGAATGCGAGTTATCTTTGCATTTGCATACTTCCCATACTACTTTTACTGCTTCTTCCACATCAGGCAGAAATAGAAAGAGCAGTATGTAGTATGCCATTTCAAACTCAGCCCAGGACTGTTTATAGTTCTCGGTCAAAATAATCCTCATAAAATGTGTGATTACAGTCAGAAAGACTGTACACAATATATGAATACTGTGTTGATTTATTGTGCCTTTTCATCAGGCCACAGCAGGCGCATAGCCATTATTTTTAGAAGTGAGGGGGATGGAATGTTTGGCGCAAGACGAACATAAGTATACAAGATTATACAGTCATATGATGTAACACAAAAACATTTGTCTTAAGATGGTTATTTATATCTTCAGCTTTAGTGTGTCAATAGGAAAAATACATTTTAGACTCTATTTTACTAATATTTTACATTTTACTCCTTTTGTAAATAGAAAAGATTAGAACAGAAGAACAGGGAGCTCTTCTGTTTGGTGCTGATTTAAAGGCAAAGGTGGTCACAACGAATATTGATTTAGTTTTTTTTATGAAAAATAAGCTCACAGAATGGTTTTTGTTTTTGGTACCATTCGGTGTAAATTCTAGAGACTGTTGTGTGTGAAAATCCCAGGAGCTCAGCAGTTACAGAAATGCTCAAACCAGCCCATCTGGTACCAACAATCATGCCACAGTCTAAATCACTGAGATCACATTTTTCCCCATTCTGATGGGTGATGTGAATATTAACAGAAGCTCCTGACCTGTATCTGCATGATTTTATGCACTCCACTGCTGCCACATGGTTGGCTGATTAGATAATTGCATGGATGTTTGTTGGTTCCAGACGGACTGGTTTGAGTATATCTGTAACTGGCATACAATCAGTATGTTACTAATATATATATGATCATTCTGTGGAGAATTTTTTTATAAATTATTTCCTTAACTTTACCTGACATTATTGCCATTATTTATCTGACAAAGACTCACACAATCGTCAAAGTGGGCAAATGAACTGGTAAGCTGTAATGTTGTCACCCAGTGTCGGATTAAAAGTGCAAAATAATTCACGTGTAAGAGCAAACGCCGATTGTGTGCGTAATTAAGCTTATTCTGCTTTTAGATGCGAGCTAGAACAGCATAATAATAGCATAGATCATCATCAAAAACATCAACAGATGCCAAATGGAAAATGACATAGCTTATTGTCACAGTAAAAATGGAGAGTATTTTTCAACGTCGAGTTCGTAACCAATGACAGTTGGCTGAGAACCAGCTAGGGTGAGTGACGTGGTCGCCATGGAAACGACACTGCATGACGAGGTCATCTGGTAGGTGGTTGAGCAGCTATCCTCTTAAAAGATTGATCAGTGAATTTTAATGTTTACATTTGCACATATACACTTCTGCTTTATGAAACACACCACGTAAACATATTTGTCCTGTGAAAAAGAGTGGGGGACGAAGTTTGGTTTTATTGACAATGAGGGGGACATGTCCCCCCGTGTATTAGCCACAGTATTTTCACAATGAATGTGTACAATCATCATATGAAGCCTGTGTGTGATTAAAGCATTGAATTCAGCAGAAACTGCAGAGGAATTTCAACATTCTGATGCCTTTCTGCGCCGCTCTCTATCCCACATTGAGAGTGTGGTGCTCAACTTTCATAGGAATGAAGTGAAAATGCTCGCTCACACTGCACCAGTGGAAACATACGGTAAAGAAGTTTCTCACTTCAGAATTGCATTTAAACAGTCTTGAGTTGCTGTCTACTGAAGGGGAAGGACACCTGGCATATGTCAACCCAACCCGCACCTCAAGCTCTAGAAACGTTGCTGTGCTATAAGAAAAATAGTTCTCACCTTGGTTAAATTCGTCTCTTTATTCTTATATGAAACAATAACCACACGATTTTTTTTATATTTAGTTGCGAACAAAAAGATGTGGCAATTTGCAGTGTAGTTTTTATTAATAATATTTTTATGAATTTGACGCTTTTCCATGATTGCCGTTTTTTTATGTGGAAAAGCAGCTATAATCAACAAACATTTACTGTTCATTTTACTTTATTATTATATGGCATATTATGTAGAGTCCACCGCAATCCAGCGTAAAATAAACACTGAAATGAGATGACTGGATTTTTTCCAATTGTTCTGTTAAACTTTAGAATTCCCAGACACATTGGCTGGCGCAATTTCTTAGAGGAAACTCTGATCCACCCAGTGGTTCATTACAATAATCTATGAATGCATGAAGTCGTTTTTCAGCATCAGCAACAGACAGCACATGTCGTAAAATAATGCTGTTCTACAAACATTGGAAATGTGATTTTCAAAGGACAGATTGCTATCAAACATCACCTAAGTAAGTTCTTAACTGTAGATGATGATCCATCAAAAGACAAATCCAGCCGTCTCCATTGACTTTGCATTGCGAGAGGCTGCCTCCTCGTCATTTATGACTTATAACAAAAAACAAAACAATGTCTAAAAGCTGCTGTGTGACAAGGTGTACAGCAAACAAGCTAAAAAACACAGAAATAAATGTTTATAAGCTGTCGACCAGGACATAAAAGTGGATCAATTGAGACAGAGCGCTATGGAGGACTAAACATGCAAAAGTAATAAATAAATACATAAATAAATCAATGTAATAATAAGAAAATAAATAAAGGATAAATGTCTTGATAAAACAAATATAATTCGTTTTTATGAAAGTTATTCCTGAATTTATTTTTGTATGACTTTTTTTTCCTTTATTATTTTCTCTTTTTAGTTATTATTTTCTCTTTTTATTTTTATTCTTTAAAAAAAATTTATTCTTTCATTTGTTTTTGTTTTTTTTTATTATTTACGCATTCATTTATTTTTTTATTTATTTATTCCCACATGTATTTATTTCTATATTTAAATATTCCCACATGTATTTATTCTTACATTTCTGTCTCTTGTATGATAATGATGTGGGCGGGTCCTGCTTACCATTGGCTTATTATAGATTGAAGCGTGTGCTCGATTACTCTGGACTTGTTTTGATGTGATGTTAGGTCATAGCCATATCGCGTGTAAACTAAAGCTATTTGTGGGGCTAAAAACACAAGAGCTTCAGTCAAGCCAAGATTTATTGGTTATACTTGTGAGAAATATGTCTATATCTCAGCTCTGTCCAAGAGAGAAATGCTGCGTTGAGACATTCCATTCTGAATACATTATCAAACATCTGTTTTATGTTAGCATTGAGCTCTCTCTCTCTCTTTCTCTGTGTATACAGTGTGTATGTGTGTCTATGGCATGGTCCATCAGGCTCTCGTAGAGAGCAGCCTTTTCATATAGGTTTTGGGCTCTCAAGGATTCGAAGGAGTCTGTCATATGGAATTGTTATCTGTATGAGGTAATGTTTGTTCTTATTGGATAGTCCTGTAAACTCCCCTCCAATATTGCAATATATATATTTGTACGCTATATGAGCTGAGTTGAGCTATTCTTTATCCGCTCCCCAACGTTGGATGCTTTGTACTGATTCATTCACGACTCAATAAAAGACGGAGAGAAAAGGCACTGCTATCGTTTAGAAGATTTTCATTTCTAACAATTGGGGGCTCGTCCTCGGGAATCTCCAAACGGTAAGAATCTAAACTTATTCCCCTTTTAATGAGGAGTTGATTCTTATTGTTTGTTGAGAAATAATTTTAAAGTATATGATTATAATGTTATAATAGTGCCGTATTGCGTTATTGAAAGACCGTATAGGTCATCAGAGATTGATGACTCCCCGTGTTTTAATGATTCATTCACGACTCAATAAAAGACGGAGAGAAAAGGCACTGCTATCGTTTAGAAGATTTTCATTTCTAACAATACTACAATCACAAAATAAATGGGGAGCTGTTTCTTCAACAAATCCACAAAATGAGCAAGTTTCATAAATGTTATGATTTAACCTTGTCCTTTTCTTTTTTTTTCTGTGTATATAACTTCATATTTTGATGTCTGCAAATCCATAATATTGTTTTCTGTTGTTATGATTATTCATTGTAAAAGATACAACCATGCTTCATTTCCCTGATCGTTTATGTATGTATATAAATCTACAGCTGACTCTTCACATATATCTAGAGAGTTGCGCGACATGCTAACGAAGTGGATAATCAAGCATCAAATAACGGTTTCATTTAGAGTAGAGGTGCTTATTGATGTTTTAGGAGAGCTGTATGCCAGTATGAATTGTTAAACTCTCTGCAAAACGTTTCCTGCATATTCAAAATCTGTACGAGTCAGCGGGTGCTGAGGTGGGACGTCCATCTGCTTCCGATAATACTATTGAGCTCTCGACCAATGATGCACTGGAGCTCCGCAAGGACCGCCTCCCTCATTTACATGTTGCACACAGAAAAATTAAAATAAATACATGTATAAATAAATAAATATATATGGGAATATATAAATATGGAAATAAATATATGTGGGAATAAATACATATAAAAAATTAATTAACACATAAATAAAATAATAATAAAAAATATGCAAAATAAATGAATAAATAATTAAAAGCTAAAAAGAATAAAAATAAAGTTCAAAATAAATATAGAAAATAATAAAGGAATAAAGTCATACAATAATAAATTCAGGAATAAATTTAATTAAAAACGAATTATATTTGTTTTATCAAGACATTTATTCCTTTATTTATTTTTGGATTATTACATTTTTATTCATTTATTATTTATGCATGTTTAGTCCTCCATAGAGCGCAACTAGTTCTTGAACTACTCTGAGAACTACGCCCACTGGAACGCGACATGATATTGTAAAAAAAAATAAAAATAAAAATATTATTTTAACCATGTCGATTGCTTATTTCACCACCCTATGTGAACCTGACAGGAGGAGATATATTGAGAAGTTACATTTTATTGTCAGGATCCCACAATTTACCCACTCTTCCTGCTGATGCTTCATGTCTTATTGCCTGTATCCACTTTTGTCTCCTTAAAGGCTGGCTTTTAGGGTTCGGAAGCTTATCAAAATGTATTTCTGGGTTTTGTTAGCTTGTTTGCTGTACACCTTTTCACACAGCAGCTTTTAGGCATTTTTCTGTCTCTGCCTCTCGCAATGCAAAGTCAATGGAGACGGTTGGATTGTCCCCCCCCCCCCAACCCCCCCCCCCGGTGGGCGTGGTCTTCAGATTATGACGCATTGTGCTCTGTCTCTATTCCATCACTGGAGTTTATTTAAACTATGTACACCTTAAAATGGCTCGTCACAAAGTAAAAATAAATTCACTTCTGATCAACAAAAACAATTATTTTCTCTCTCATTTGTCTCATGTACACATACTGATATGATGCATTGATCTCTGTTTACATCTGCAAACGAACATAATAGTTTCATGATGATTATTGTTTTTGAGTGTGCAAATGGGAGTTTGAGTCTCCTCACATCACAGTAAAAACAGGCCCATTTTAAATAACACAGTTCAGGGAATTCATTTGAATTGCAGTGAAAATATAAGCAATTACATTTAATGCTTTATCATTTGCATTGTTTAGTCTGCATAGAAATGTATGTTGAAATTTGAACTGTAAATTTAGATGTATTATTTCCTGAAATGCCTAAATAAAAAATAATATTTGAACTACTCATAGGATCATATCATAAATCGGCCGTTGGTCCATCGGTAACCCCGAACTGTTAAACTGTATTTCAATTGCTGTTCTCTTCAGTAGTTCATCAGTTCAGTCCACATGAGTGGTATTAATGTAATGCCAAGTCAAAGAATCTGTGATGTTGTTTAAATGATCATCTTGGTCCTGATCACTCTTGTCCAAATCCCTCCGTTTCCTCGATAGCAAAAAGAAGTTTCTCTCGCAGTTGCTCTAGGTTCTTGTAAGGTGGCAAATCCAGTCGATTGAAGCTATAAGGGATAAAAGGCAGAAGGAATATTTAAGTAACTTCTAAGAAAAGTTATTTTGTGCCGTCATCTGATGAAAAAATATTCCTCACCATGTGTGACTTCTAGGCAGCCACGTCTCCTTCCCCACTTTGTCTATGCAGAACTTTTGTGGCCCGTTACTTCCTTAAAAATGTAAAAAAGAAATAAATACTTAAAAACAATAAAAAGGAAACTTTATACTATACAGCACTCTCAAACAATGAATGATTAGAGCCATTTACATTTCTAAATGTTGATAGTGTACAATGTGGACAAACATCAGATTATTTATTTATTTATATACATTGTTTGTGTTTTTTTAATTTTTGGAGGTTTTTATATAGTTATATGTTGTTCTTCCCCAACTACGTCAGCATAGGAAAGAAAACAGCACTTGTCTTTAACTATTAAGAATTAAAGTCCTTTTATATTGTTACAGACAATGATGTTACCAATAGAACAAAAAACATTTTCACGAATTAATATGTTCATTAACGGCAAAACCCCTAAATAATCAATACCACAGAGAAAAAGCAGGTCAAAAGTTCTTCATATCTTGATATAACACAGTTATTATAAACTGATGTATTTATCTCTCGTGTCTGCAGTTTATAGACAATGTAACTGTACCAGGAAAGCATAAATCATACCCACCTATAAGTTCAGCAAAACCCCCAACCGGCAGTCGACACGTTCCTGTGACAAACTGAAGCAGGCGAATTCTCTTTTCATTGTCCATTTCCTTCACGACCTATGTCACACATGATGATACATAATAAGAGAGGGTAGATATGAAGATATCACACAAACACACATGTGCTTGAGTGTAGAAATTACCTGCCAGAACCAGTGGATCTGTTTGCTGTTTTTGGTGTAATGCCGATATATGGTGTTCTTCTGCCAATCATTCAGATCGATCTCCTGCATCCCGCACAACATCAACTGCAGAAGAACCAATCACACACCATTATACACAACATATATTCTGACCATACACAACACACTGCTCCTTAAACGGGACCTAACATCAAATTGAGTGATTCTTTCAATAGAAACCCGTCCCCAAGAAAGAAAATGCTTTAGTTATCACACTAGATTTAAAATAGCAAGGGTGCTGACTAGAACAAAGAAATATGATCATATTAGCCCCATTTTATCATCGTTACATTGGCTACCTGTTAAATTTCTTATTAATTGTAAAATTCTGTTAACAAGCTTTGAATGGTCTAGCTCCGCAGTACTTCAGTGATCTTCTACCATGCTATATTCCATCACGGTCATTACGATCACTAAATTCTGGCCTGTTAATAGTTCCTAGAATATCAAAATCCACTAAAGGAGGTAGATCCTTTTCATATTTGGCTCCTAAACTATGGAATAGTCTCCCTAACACTGTTCGAGATGCAGACACACTCCCTCAGTTTAAGTCTAGATTAAAGACTCATCTATTTAGCCAGACATACACCTAATTTATCCTCCAACCCACAATTAGGCTGCTTTAGTTGGGTCTGCTGGAACCAGAAACATTTATCTCTATAATTCAGCAAACATTGTATGGCATCTCCGCTGACATTATTCTGTTTGATTCTATGTCTCAACTTCGATATTCATATCCCGAGATTATCAGATCCACATCCATTCCTGCTTAGTGTCGGACTCCACTGCCATGTGTCGCTGTGTGATGATGACTAAATACAGCCAGTGCCAGCCAAACATCACTTCAGTCTATTATGATGGGCTTCAGAGGATGAACTAATGCCAACTCCAACCAAAAGACATGGGATACTTCATATGCCATTGTCTGAACCTTGGACTTAGAATGGACCTCACCGAATCTCACCGAAATGACCTGCTGGTTGAACTACGATGCACCTCACTGATCTCGGCCTGCATCACCTCGGTCTATTGATGGACTACACTCTTGAAATGGAATGCATAGACCATCAATAAACTGCCAACAAAAGCCTTCATCAGCCAATTAACAAGGACAATTGCATCTATGTGAACTTCTACAGTTAATCCAGGATGGACTTCAAAGACATTGGTCATTAATCTTACAGTTCATACAAAATCCATATTTAAACACTAACCCTTAACACTTAATTAGTTTAATAATTTTAAACCATGATTTTAACTATACACAAGTAATATTGACATTATATTAATGATGTTAGCCCGAGGGGAACTGGCCCCCACAGTGAGTCTGGTTTCTCCCAAGATTATTTTTCTTCATTAATCCACATCTTATGGAGTTTTGTGTTCCTGCCACAGTCGCCTTCAGCTTGCTCACTGGGGTTATTAATACAATTATTATTTAATTAATTATTTGATACACAATTTACAATCATATTTCATCAAACTACACAATGATGACTATAAAACTATAGATATTACAGTTTCATTTTCTGTAATGCTGCTTTGAAACGATGTGTGTTGTGAAAAGCGCTATACAAATAACAATGGCGACTTTTAAAGGATAGATTGAAATAGCTTATTACTTTTTCATTGTGTCTCTTTAACAATCGTTTCCTAATTTTTATGAGTGTTATAGAGAATTTCACTATTCTCTGTCCTCTACCCAGACTTTTTAACTTCTCTATAATAAATGTACTGTACAAAAAGTGTTAATTCTACTTTGCAATTTCTAATGCGAATTTATAAAAATCACATTTCCAAATGAATTAGCTATTTATGTGAACAATCTGTTCTTTAATGATAACAAAGAATTGCTGAGAATCTTATTTGTATAAATTCAAAGTTAATTAACTGTTAGCTAACAGTTCTGTTACAACCTTTTCTCCAAAAACGGAGAATATATCATTACCATCACCCACACTATCACACATTATAGTAACATCCACTTGAGGGTTTATTAAGGCCATTATCAGATTCTTTATTACAGGACTTGGTGATAAGCAAACAGATGAAACATAGTTAGGAGGAGGTACATTTTTCAAGATCAAAAGTCCCTTAAATAGAAGAATTACAGAAGGGTGCCAAGGGTGACTTGGCCTGATTTACCATGTAGTCCAAACACAGTTATTTAAAGCTGTTTATTCAGTGATGTCACTGATGCTTTGTGTCTTTGTATAGATGAGAGTTATTTTCTACTGTTAAGTGTTTATAAATGTAGCATGTCACGTCCTTGTTAGGAGATATTTTTGATTGCTAAAAATACAACAACACCCACCTCCAACTCTTTCTCATCAAAATACCGCAGCCACTCCAATGGTACGACCTCATTAAAGCCATCCAGGAAAGCCTTTGTTTGCTCCTCCACGCCCCGTGTGAACCGCCAATCAGTAAGCAGACTGCAGGAGAAACAGGCAATGAGTTTAAATGACCACTCTCAATATAGAAGAAAATCTCCTAGCTTTACATCTTAAATTTAGTTCATTTGGGATTAGAAGACTGAATATAGTGCATGAGTCATATGGACAACATTAACAATAGTTCTATGGTGAGTTTTTTTGTTATTTGGAGTTTAATAACTGTTGACACTATTCATTTTTATTTTATGGAAAAGAGTGGGAGGATATTCTTTTTGAAACGACATGAGGGTGAGTAAATAGTGACAGAGTTTTCATGTGACAACCCATTAAATGGCCAATAAAATAGTCACTAATATAACTTATGTGAGGATGGGGCTGAAGTACCTGATATACTCCTCTTTATTGTCCTGAGTGACCAGCTCATTTTCTCCATCGTTCTTCAGCTGGTGTGTCGTAACTTTACCCAGAATCTCCATGTCTTGAGCAAAGTACAGCTCTACACCACATTCTTCCAGATCATTCTCTCTGTGAACATCAGGGTGAATATAATGATTGTTGCAGTATTGAGTCGTATTGTCAGTATCGAGTGCTGCAGAATTGATACTTACTTGACCCACATGATGGAATTGTAATACTCAGGGTCAATGGACTCCAAGTCTTTCAGGGTGGGTTTCTTGTTGAGCATGCGCTTGTAGAAGGGTAGAGTGAAGCCAGTGTCAATAAACTTCCCATGATACAGTGCCTGCAGAAACAATTACATGTCAAAGGTCATAAAAATATAAACACTGAACTACATCATCAAACATTCCTGTGAGCCAAATGAACGCAGTTTAGCTTTGGTCTGTGGTTCTGTAAATTCTCTTTCACCATATATATATAGATTTAAGAAACACACACTGCAGACTGATGTTGCTCTAAAGGGGCAGCAGACTGTTTAACGTAATAGCACAGAACTCTGGGAATGATCTCCAAAAACATCACAGATGCCCTCAGACGAACAGTCTGTTCAAAGCGGACACAGAACAGCAGAGAAAGAGCTGTGAATGAATGTGTACACTCAGGATAGAGAAGCTCTATGATGCATGTTTGAGAATGTTAAAGAATTAGTTCACCAAACAATAGAAATTCTGTCATTATTTACTCATCCTTTTGTCACTCCAAACTTGTAAATTGAGAACAAATTTGGAAGTATCTTTAAATGTGGCTGTCAAGCTCCAAAAAGTAGAAAAAAGGAAACACCATAAAAGCACAATAAATGCAGACCATATCAGCTATATTCCAAGTCTTTTGAAGTCATACGATAGCTGTGTGGGGAAAAGAATGAAATTGAAGTCATTCTTCAAGACGTTATTGATAATAGTTGCCTCCACTGAAGCTCTACAATTTCATTGTATTTCACGTTCAGATTCAGAAGGGTGCGTTGAGCCTGGTTTGATGTCAGTTTGAATATGCAGAATGGAGATTTGAGAGCTGCAGTGAATGAAAAGATAATCAGTGAATAGCAAAACAATGTATTGTATGACTTCAGAAGACTTGGAATGTAACACACAGGTCATTTGGACCACTTCTTTGATACTTTTATGGTGCTTTTTAGATCTTAAACACTTGTGGACATTATGATCAGAATCAGAATGAGCTTTATTGCCAAGTGTTCTCACGTACACAAGGAATTTGTTTTGGTGATACTAGAAAAAAGCACACAGAACATTACATTGAGACAGAATATAAAACAAAGAGTATAAATAGACATACAAACAATATGACATAATTTAGAATGGCATATGTACATGTGCAAGAGTTAATGTATGTACAGTTATTTAATTAAATATGTGAATTTAATTGTTCATGTGAAAAATGGTCTGAGGTTAAAAACTGTTCTTGTGCCTGAATGTCCTGGTCCTCAGTGCTCTGTAGCGATGGCCAGAGGGCAACAGTTAAAAGAGGAAGTGGGCAGGGTGTGTGGGGTCCAGAGTGATTCTACCTGCACATTTCTTCAATCCGGAGACGTACAGGTCTTGGAGGGTGGGCAGGGGGCAACAATATTCCTCTCAGCAGTCCTGCTGAGCAGTCCATTGTAGTTTCTCAATGACGGCCGCGTAGAACTGTGTAAGCAGCTCCTGTGGCAAACTCCCTCAACTGGCGAAGGAAGTACAACCTCTGCTGAGCCTTCTTCACAATGGAGTCTATGTGTCCATGTCATGATAGATGGTAGAGATGGGGGGGGGGGGTTGCGGAGGTACATCTCCTGTTGTCCACTATTATCTCCACTTTTTTGAGCGTGTTCGCCTCAAGGTTGTTGTGACCGCACCAGTTCAACCTCCCCATCTGTATGCAGACTCGTCAACATCACGAATGAGGCCAATGACTGTGGTGTCATCTGCAAACTTCAAGAGCTTGACAGAGGGGTCCTTTGCCGTGCAGTCATTTGTGTATAGGGAGAAGAGCAGTGGAGAGAGAAGCACCAGCGCTAATAGTGAGGGTCCTGGATGTGAGTTTCCCCAGTCTCACTAGCTGCTGCCTATCTGTCAGAAAGCTGGTGTTCCATCGACAGATTGGGGTGGGCACGGAGAGCTGGTTCAGTTTGGTTGAGAGAAGATCAGGCATGATGGTATTGAAGGCTGAACTCTAGTCCACAAATAGGATCCTTGCATAAGTTCCAAGTCTGTCAAGGTGTTGCAGGATATAATGCAGCACCATGTTAACAGCATCCACAGACCTGTTTGCTCAGTAAGCAAACTGAAGGGACTCTAGCAAGGGTCCAGTGATGTCCTTCAGGTAGGATAACCAGTCTCTCAAACGACTTCATGACCATAGACGTGAGAGCAACAGGTCTGTAGTCATTAAGTCCTGTGATTTTGTTTTTTTGGGGGACTGAATTGATGGTGGAGAGTTTGAAGTAGCAGGGAACTTCACACTGCTCCAGTGATCTATTGAGGATCTGTGTGAAGATGGGGGCCTTTAGGTGAGCGCAGACTTCCAGACCGGCAGGTGAAACACCATCTGGGCATGAAGCTTTCCTAGGAGGGGGGTTCCAGGAGGTGTTGGTGTGTTTAAAGTGAAGATCAGAGCGGGGGAGGGGAGGGGAGGGAGGGGTGTGAGATTGGGCTTTTCAAAACTGCAGTAAAACACATTCAGGCCACATTCAACAAATTAGGACAGCAAGTCTTCTTCAATGTTTTTACATCTTTACACAAACTTTTGTTGATGTAAAAGCATGTTTCACTGCCTCTCGTTTTCACTGATGATTCCGCAACACGATCCGTTCTAAATAGCTGGAAGCCCGGCAGTAGTAACACGCTGTCCGGGATGGGTTCATTCAGCAGGGTTTCCGTGAAACACAGAGCAGCGGAGTTTGTTTAAGTGAGCAGAAGCAGTATGTCCCGTTTTGTTGGTGAGGGAGCAGACATTCGCCAGATGAATACTTGGCAGCAGAGTCCTAAAGCCATGTTGACGAAGAGCGCCGGCTGGCTTCCCTCGCTTGCATCTCTTGGAGCACTTGTAGAACACTATGTGATGTCTAATAAAACGCATGTATAATCAAACACCGGCAAAAAATTATCAGGTATGCTCTGCCGAATATTCAACAGTTCATCCCTGGTGAAACTGAAGGGAAGAGTGACAAAAACATGACAAACAAACAAAAGTAGCAAAAACGCTAGAGAGCTCCACACCGAAACTTGGTATAATGTATCTGTTGTCGTATTGAAAAGACAGTTTGAAAGATGTTTGAAAACAATGTTTTTTTGCCCCAATTCCATTCAGTGGCACCAGTAACACAGCAATTACACACTTTTTGAGTATAACAGGTTCAAGTAGTAAAACTACTCAAATGTTCTCACCATGGCAATGAAGCGTCCAATGAAGCGGAAGTATGTGAGGTGGTCAGGGTTGATGGATGAGGCGGGGTTTATCTGTAGACAGTAGTTGTTTTTACCAGCGTACTCAAACAAACAGTACATAGGGTTCAACACCTCATGAGAGAGCAAAAAAAACCACTCCCTACAGACAGAGAGAGAGAGAGAGACAGAGAAAGAGAAAGAAAGACAGACATACATACCAGACAGACAGACAGACAGAAAGAATTGAGGCAGAGTGGAAACAAGAAAAACAATGTCAGTACCTCATCATTATAATAGAAGTTAAAGACAACAATAAACTGAACAGAGAGACTCAAAGGATTCCTTTACAGACACATAAGGAAAAAACACTTAATCCTCAATGTAGGCATGTTGCCAAATTAAGTAAAAATCTAAACTATTCTTAGAAACATTATTTGTTAACTAACTAACTATTAGCTACATTTGTAATCGACATCTTCAGGAAAGGAGAGTATTTAAATGGTTTTAGCTTGAATAGTAAATTAATTTCTAAAAAGACACCTGCCAGACAAAACATTTCACCTTAAAAAAAAATAACAAAAATAATTGAAACATCATTGTAATAAACAATATCAATTTCAGAAGCATTTTCTCTGCAAAAAAAACAAAAAACAAAAAAAAACAAAAAAAAAGACAGACAAAATCCATTACTGGGAAATAATATATACTTTACATGTTCACAGAAATCACATTAATCTAATAAAACACTGAAAACCAAGAACATAAAATGAATTGTAAAATGCTTAATAATCATCTTTTTGTGGCATATAAAACAGTAAAATATATAGATATGGAATTTTTTTTATTTTTATAAGCATTCGATATGGCTTATACAGTATGTGTGATGATGTAAACATCTGGCATTCATTTATTATTCAGATTTATATCACACCCTATTTAACAATACTCACTGAATACATAGATTAAATGAATCAATTAAACACTCAGTATTTATGCTTCATGATAAAATGATTACCTGGTGTAAATTGTCCTGTTGCAATGAGAATGAGATAAAATCCCTTCAAATTTACCATTTAGTTTTGCTAAGTTGTAATAAAGGAATGAAGGTGTGACAAAGCAATGAAGATGGGAATGAAAATGTAGACAGATTCACCACCACACACAAACACACAGCAAATTATAACCACACGAACAGAACCCAGCCATTGACCTTTGACCACAGGGTGTTTGGAGAGAAGGTGAAGGGGCAAACAGAGAACATGATTGGGGGTTTGGGGTGAGGGTGGGGGGCTTGTGACACCACAGGACGACGCAGACACCCCCACACATCCCGTCCGTGGTTCTACCCTGTGGTAGAACAGCATGACGTAACCTACCATAGGGTAAAACCACTGACGCAACGCAGGAGACACACAGACACAGAGTGACGAGTATGAGGAGCTCCAGACACCAAACGAGCAGAAATACACCAACACCTCCCAGAAACAAGAAACTTTCTGTGACTGATATTAGCATGACAGACGATACAGGCATTCAGTAACACTTGCCTGGCAATGCCTCCATAATCTAGCCCCTCCTCTCCTCTCATGATGATGTACAGCCTCCGACGCAGATCATACGGCTTCATATTCATGATCTGACAGGAAACATGGTCATATTTCAGATTATTTTATAATCTACATTTAGCATGATTATGGAACTATATGTGATTGAATCTTTTAAAAATGATGAAAAAAGTAACAAAAAAGGAAAAGAAAAGAACCTTCAAAAGCACCCTTTCACCTTCAGATACTGTTGTTCAGATGTTTAAAGCAATTCAATAATACCTCATTTCATTTAATAAACGTAAAAACGACATAACTATAGCTGACACTCTGAACTGTATAAAGCTTTGGTGGGAAATATTTGCATATGAACTATCACAGCTTTCTAAATCACACAAAACAGTCACCGCTAGATAACACATTTAGAAAAGTATTTGACCAGTAATATACACTCTTTAATAGGTACACCTAATAATTTTTGCAATTATCTAATACGCCAGTGTGGCAGCAGTGCAATGCATAAAATCATGCAGATACAGGTCAGGCTTCAGTTAATGTTCACATCAACCATCAGAATGGGGAAAAAAGTGATCTTAGTGTATTTCTGTAACTGCGGACTTCCTGGTATTTTCACGCACAACAGTCTCTAGAGCAGAGATTCGAACGGAAGAACAATTCAATCTTTGTGCTAGTTATCTGACACCTGGCTAAGTGATTGTGTAAGCATATGTCTATAGAGGCTTGGTGTGAATGGCCCTTTAATGTACAGTGTTAAATAAACAGTTACATATGAACAAGCATAAAGACGGCTAGAATTTATACCCTTAACCTATATTTATACACACACATACACATATATATATATATATATATATATATATATATATATATATATATATATATATATATATGAGACAAAACATCATGACCACCAGCCTAATATGCTGTTAGTCCTCTACATGCCACCAAAACAGCGCCATCCTGCTGAGGCATGGACTCTGCAAGACCCCCGAAGGTGTTCTGTGGTATCTGGCACCAAGACATAAGCAGCAGATATTTAAAGCCCTGTAAGTTGTGAGGTGGAGCTGCCATGGATTGGACTTGTTGGTCCAGCACATCCCATAGATGCTCAATCGAGGACAGGGCAACACCTTGAAGTCTTCATTATGCTCCTCAAACCATTCCCAAACAATGTGTGAAGTGTGGCAGGGCGTTCCTTCTGAAAGAGGCCAATGCCATCAGGGAATGACATTGCCATGAAGGGGTGTACCTGGACTGCAATGATGTTTAGGTAGGTGGCACGTTAAACTGATGTCCGCATGAATGGCTGGACACAGGGTTTACCAGCAGGACACTGCCCAGAGCATCATACTCCCTCCACCAGCCTGTTGTCTTCCCACAGTGCATCCTGGTGCCATCATTCCCCAAGTAAACGGCACACACAGTCATCCACGTGATGTAAAAGAAAATTGGACTCATCGGGCAAGGCGATCTTCTTCCACGGCTTCAAGGTCCAGCTCTGACTCTCGCATGCCCATTGTAGGCACTTACAATGGTGGACAGGGGTCATCATGGGCACTCTGACCATGGCTACCAGCCCCATATGCATCAGGGTGCGATGCACGCTGTGTTGTGACATATTCCTCCCGAAACCATCATTACAATTTTCTGTGACCTGTGCCACAGTAGACCTTCTGTTGGTTCAAACCAGATGGGATGGCCTTTATTGCCCTTGCGCATCGATGAGTCTTTAGCACCCAACACCCTGTCGCCGGATTGTGGTTTGTCCCTCCTCGGACCACTGTCAGTAGGTTCTCACCACTACTGACCAGGAGCGCCACACAAGCCTTGCCGTTTCAGAGATGGTCTGACCCAGTCGTCTGGCCATAACAATTTAGACCTTGTCAAAGTCGCTCAGGTCTTTACTCCTGCTTATTTCTTCTGCATTCAACACATTGATTATGAGAACTGATTATACGCTTACCATCTACCCAGAACTTGACATGGGGCCTTGTTAGGAGATAATTGAAGTCATTCGCTTCACCTGTGAGTGGTCATTGTTTTGGCTCATCTGTGTATATATGCTGAATGTAAAAATATTCAAAGACAAATACTGGTCTTCTATCACTCAGCTTCAAAATGAACAGTTCATATTATCTCCTAATATTTATATCAAAGGCCACACGACTGATGAACCCTGAAATATTGTATTTATTTTTGGCAGAAGATCCCACATACCCCACTACTTTGGCAGTCTCTGGGACCCCAATGTACTTATACTTGCCCAGTTAAGAAGATACTTTTTTTGACTATTTATTATTTTTTTCTTCTTCTTCTTCTTCTTCTTCTGTTACAAAGTACTATTTCTGCCAACCTGGAAATGTTTTATAACTTCCCCCCAAAAATCAAAACTTTTTGGATTATATCACAGCCATACAGCCGTACTGAATACTGACACAATGCAAGTTATTATTGTCCAGACCTTTGCTGGGAAGGAAATGTCGAGACCAGACCTCTTGGAATGTTAAAAGAATACCCCTGCTATAGAGTTTACTCGGAATTGTGCCAAAACCAAAAAACATCCAGTGAGTGGCAGTTCTGCAGATGGAATCGCCTTGTTGATGAGAGAGGTCAACAGAGAATGGCCCAACTGGTTCAAGTTGACAAAGTCTACGATAACTCAGATAACCACTCTGTAGATTTGTGGTGAGAAGAATATCATCTCAGAATGCACAACATGTACAACCTTGAGCCGAATGGGCTAAAACAGCAGAAGACCACGTCGGGTTCCACTACTGTCAGCCAAGAACAGAAAACTGAGGGTGCAATGGTGATCTGAGATGCTATTCTGCTGTACAGCAAATTCTTATGCCTGGGACAGGCAGCGTGCATAATGAACAAGCGAACACAGCTTTACACAATCAGTTTCTGTGGTAGGATGTGCAGTCGAGTCGAAATGAATATACAGTATGCCGTAGTTCTAAATAGTCAAACTATTTATTAATCTTTACTTTGTAATAAATGATTGTTCATATACTTTGTGCGTTGAATTGTGCTTTTAGACAGTAAGTGGATGTTCTGTATTCAAACACAGCGGTGAAATTGCCCAGTGTTGCAATTTTGGAACCTTATCCCTAATTTCATCATAATTTTATATAAATAGTGGCTTTATAAAAAAATTTTGTTATAATTAATATCAATGCCTGGGTCTCTGAGGGTTAATTTGAAGTTTATTTTGCATAAGGTTTGTGATTTTTTTCAACCATGTATACAAAATTTGGCATGACTAAATACAGCTCAAAAATGTTTTCACTCTTTTCTTATAATAAACATTAAATAAACATGCAAATTAAATAATAATAAAAAAAATAATTTAAATGAGCAATAAGGTTGCAGAGTTGCTGATTTAGCCTAATTAAAGCTAGTTTGTTTGCAAGTTATTGGTAAATACAGTATTTCCCCAAAAATGTAAGAAAATATTTGTTAGATCATTTTACTTAACATAGAGAATAAGTGAAAATAATGAGAAAATAATGTAGAAAGGGTCAAAATGTCACCTCATATATTAAATTTATGTCACAGTTTTTTAACATGGCACACAGTTCAATATTATGTTGTTGGTAATTAAAAGTTAATTATTACTTTTTTTAAATTCATGTCAATTATGTCAAAATTATGACACATCGTACATGTAGTGTAAATGCTCATGTGAAGCACCTACTCACCTGCTGAAATGAGTCTTCAAACAGAGTCTGTCGAGAAACAGAGATCTTCACATGACTGGGCAGAGCGTTCGACTGCGTACAGACACAAACAGATTTAGCTACCGATTAATCATGAGAAAATGCTGTTAAAGAATGAGAATGCGAGCGATTCGCTTGACTCACATGACACAAGAAGCGAAACTGGTGATATTTCCACCTGAAGCTCCGGTCGTATGCGCCTGGAGAGCCGCACTGCCGTGAACTGCACAGGAAGAGCCAGAAAATAAAAAGCTTGAGAACATCATGATGTCATTTACTACATGAGCTAAAGATACTGGTATGAACATTACCCTTGAAAACCAAACAGACGCAGTGAATGTCACACTGAATGTAATGAATGGCAGAATACAGTCAGAGATTATGTATTTTCCATAAACAGGTGAAAATAACATGTTAAAGAGTTTAAAAAGGTATGTAGAAAAGACAGAAGTTAAAGTGAGCCCAGCTGAGCATTTACATCAGAGACAGTATAAGGCGGGTACATGTTATTTTTCAAGTTGTTCTGTTCAGCTGCACAGCGGTGTTAATAAAAGCTGACTCATTTCACTTTATTGAAGAGATTTATGTGCATGTCCTGTATATCTGTACCATTCATCAGATAAACAGACTGCAAACTAAAGAGAGTGCAAATCTGAGCGATGAGAAACATATTTGAGACAACAAAAAGATGAATGAAAGAACAAAATAGGATATCGGGAGAAACAAAGAGACAAAAAAATTCCACTTATCTATCTGTCTGTCTGTCTGTCTGTCTATCTATCTGTCTGTCTGTCTGTATGTCTGTCTATCTATCTATCTATCTGTCTGTCTGTCTGTCTATCTGTCTGTCTGTCTGTCTGTCTGTCTCTGTCGCAGTGTAAACCTTAATTCCATATTCCAAGTATTTGATCTAAGTTAGAGCGTGTGTGATGTTTACCCTGACTCAAAGCCTGGTCGAGGGTCTTTAAAGGTGGTGGTGCGAGAATTGTGGTCCACAAAGTATCGCACCCCCTCTGCAGTGTACTTCATCTCCCAGCCGGGTGGCAGGGGCGGCTCCTGAATCATCCTGCAACAGGAGGAGTGAGTAAGAGCAGCACACCCTGCTGGATGCTACACACATATCACCTGAACTGAGCTGAGCGTTATTGAACATGACCTGATAGCATATAACTATCTGTAAAATCTACAACACAATGAGAAAATGCAAAAACAAACATGAAAAAATAAATAAATAAAAATGATTTGCATATTAAGTGAATGAGATTGTTTATAACATGTTAATTTGGTTGTCTATAGCAATCTTTAAGTGTACATCAAGTAATCTATTAGAAATATCAATCTCTTTCTATCTTCTTAAGCAGCTCCAGTGTTGGGGAGTAGCTATCTATACACAGCGGCACTACTAAGGTTACTACATTTGAAATCAGTAGCACGGCAGATTTTTGACTTAAAAGTTTTGATTTAAAGTCTGGTCCATATTGCAGATTAAGCCAAGTGCACAATACAAGACTTAAGTTCATCTGCCTGTACACATTGAAGACTCACTAAACAGTTTTTGCCTGTGGCATTTCAGCGCAAAACCTGCATCTTTCCCTCTAACATCAGCAGTCTACTTTAAGCAGGCACAGTCTTGAGTGTTCAAATGCAGTCACTGTCATTCCTTTCTGTGAACACACCTTTTATTATAAACATTAGGCTCATTGTAGATTGATCTTATTCACACAACTCTGTGCTATTTGTGCGATTGACATAGCGAGAAAATGGCTATAATCGCCAGAGAAAAGCATGCGGTAAACTGAATTTTATTTGAAAGAGACGCTTGTATACATTTTCTATTGATCATGGCAGCGGTAATTCATCAAATAATGATGAAATGATGTTGAAGAGTATTATAACTTAACTTTCTCATCCGGTGTGCGACCGCTTTAGTTTATGTGTTCCAGTTAAATGACAGCTACTTAGCTACTTTTTTTTTAACAGCTTTTGATAATTCCTCAAAATGATCGCTTGAATTAAGTTTAACAAATGTTTGAGTAGCGTACTGTTACTTTGCCAAGACAGACACTATTTAACATACATGCTACACTGGAATCTGTGGATTATGTGCTATGGGCTGTATGTGTCATGTGACTGTATTACCCTTGGGTTCGAGGGTCCTCCCACTGCGTAGTTCGAGTGTTGTGATTGACGTAGTACACTCTGCCATTGTCCTGACGTTTCTCTAAGGGAAGAAGACACATTTACTTAGTACATGAAAGATATGTCATTTTACAGAAAACAGCTGCATGAACATTCTTCAACAATTCATTTTTTTGGCGTTATGTGGGAGAGTAAATGAGAGTGAAAAATTGTTTTGACTTATTCCTTGAAATCTTCTATCTTTCAATATGTAATGTAGAATTATCACCTTTTGTTCTACCTACAGACTGACGGTAAGAGTCTGTAAAATGTGCCATGTTGGTGTGGTATCTCAATAGTACACGCTCTAAAATACCTTCCTACAATTCACTGCAGGTTTTTGACTGGGTTTAACTGAAAGAGTGAGAAAACAATGAGAATTTCAGGACAAATGCTGATACACATGAAACAACCTGAAGGATTGAAAGCGCCAAAAAGACGAGAAAATCTGCTGGCTCTTGAAAAACCATTCATATGTCATGGGTAAGCAGTGTGGTTGTGTGTTTGGTCCCCTCACCCCCTCAATCTCTATATTGAGCGTGTGGTTGAGCTCTCTGTCTCACATCTTGTTCTGATTAAGAGTGGTTTGTGCAGCACACAGTAGCCCCACATTACAGCGCTCAGCACTGCTCTCTTCTGCTGCTTCCTCTTTAACCCTCTGGCCTCCACCACACCACCACAGCTCTCCTTCTACATGTTATATTCCAGCTCTTTTGCTCAAAAAAACGGCGACTTTTGAACCCAATTAAAGAAAAATAAACAAATCAACTCAAGGAAAAATCATTGGTTTGTTTATTTCTCTCTATGGGAGTAGAAGAATTACCTTTCCGTTCGAGCCTAGTTGTACATTATCTTACGATTTCACCCATCTTGTACAAATTATTCAGAGTTGTCATGAGATTGTGTTGAAGAAACTGAATAACTCTGTTTAAGGAAGTGTTTAAATGGGGCTTTTTAAATGTCAAGTCGTTTAAACAAAGATTTTTTACTACAATCCAAGACTTTATGATCTAAATATTAGTGCCTACGAGAGAAAAAAAGTGAATACTATGTGTCTCGAAGAACTCTATGAATGAATGAGTTCCTAAAACTGGCGCACACGCACACATGCGCGCGCTCGCTCACACACACACTAAAGATTCTCCAGTTACACTTTCTGGATATTGTTTTTTTTTTCTTCCAACGATACGAATACAATTTTGTTTTTTAAACATTTATGTAATGGCATTGTTGGATGCTATTTTAAGAGACTCACTAAGACATAAGAGTTTGTTTGTTACAGTAATTTTACAATAGGTAAGATGAGCTCTAGATGAGCCACATAAAGAGTGGTAAAATCACTGTAACACATGGATTTAGAGGCTTATTGCTTTTATAAAATGGCCAAAAAACTATGATAAAAATATTCAATAAACACTTGAATCAATTAGTAATAATAATCAAAACAAACAATTCTTAATGCAAATAATATCGTTCATTATTTTAACTGTTGGCTATTTGCGTTTTCCAAGCAATGTGGCACATTAATACAGAATGTGGAGTCACAGGTGTTGGTTTATAGTCATTTTATAATGGCTTGAACGTGGCTCATCCAATCAGAATGGAGTCGGAACCAAGAAGAAAAATGTGAAAATCGGTGCTAAATATTGGTCAACCTACAGTAGCAATACATACCTGATCATCAATCTGTTTCTACCAGAAGTTAACTTCAAACTCGCAGTGATCACATGAGAAAACCTCATCTTTACTGCTTTGGCAAAAAATAGAAACTACACATTGTCCAAATTGACAACTGAAGTCACTTTTCTTGGAGTGTTGCCGTAGTTGCAGCGTTTTGCCTTTGTAGGGCAGTGAAGATAAAGTAAGAATGACGACTTACCCCAGCCTGGAGGAAGAGCGCCCAGCGGATCATTGTCAACCACAACTCCAGATGACTGCAAGTGAGAAACAGACTTTAGTTAGAAGAAGTGTACTATCTTACCTCCTATTCTATCAGACCTTTGGCACAACACTTTTTGGAAGCATAACCCACACATTGAAACTTCCAAACCAAACGACAGCAGAACCAGAAAAACGACAACTGCCAAGGGCATCAACCTACAGCAGTAACGCAGATGTTTCTGGAAGGTGTTGAACCCAACAGATCAGGGAGTTTGTGCCCAAGAGACTGACGGAGGTGTTCAAACCCCTCACCAGCACCATCCAAATATTACATGCATGCTACGGGCAGTAAAGGACACACACGGAGCCACACACACATGTAGTGTTCCAATGATCTCACTGGCTGTTGGAAAGCCCCACCCTTTATCCATAAAATCCCACCCACACCCCCGTGCTCTTCGAGCAGGGCTGTGAAAGTACGCAGGGAGGCGTGATGTCTGAGCATACTGAAGTGAACATTCATGGGATGCCCAGCAACCCCCACCCCCCCAACCCCCAACAAAAGCACCTTTATTCACTTGCTGCCGCCACCACTGCAGTTTACTCTGTGTACACGTGTGTGTGTGTGCTGCATGGAAATGTATTTGTACACCAAAAACATCCACCCAGTGTGTGCTTTAGGATGATTATGATTATATATGGAAGAGAAAAACAAACTCAGAGGACAACATTGAGAATTCATACACTGAATGTCATAGAGGATATTTAGCTAAAAATATGCTCTTTTTCTACAAGATAACATTACAATAGAATAGTTTATAAGAACCATATTACAGTTTATAGACATGCAAGTGTAGTTCCCCCTTTACAGATGTAATACGGGCTATATATGGGTGTTTCTTCAACTTCAGGCACTGAAGTCAGTAAAGTCAGTCGAAACATTTTTCACACTCTCAAAAGAACAAACATTTCTCTACTAACAATGCCCAACAATGTATGTTCAGGTATCACATGGTATTTTCAACATTTAATATTAATAAATCCTGATCATTCCTAGCATACTTTTTTTTTTTCAAATTCTGTTGTGTGGTGGAAATAAAACTAATGGACATGACATTCAATGTGTTTTTAATCAAATGTCTGACTCTTTGTATTGCCATGGCTAATGTCATAGCTAACATTTTATGCATCCTAAATACATACATTTAAATAATATTTTCACACTTTTTGCTTATTTGGCAAAATTACAGCTTGACTGGAAATGATGCCTGACTATATATGATGCCTATATTCTGCTAACAAAGTGATATTTATCTTGAATTCTCGGTTTTCTTCAACAATAATTTGGTTTTAACTTACTCTTGTTTTTTTGATTTTCTTAGTTTTAAACGTAATAATTTAAAATTTGTATTTTTAAAAAGATTTCTTTTCTTTTTTTAAATGTTGAAAAATCTGGGTCTGGAACAAGTAAAATCTATATCTTAAAAGCACCAAAAATAAACAATGATGGCCTTGTGAAACGTTTCCAATTCAGATTTATTGTGACCATCATATAACAAAAATTAATTTGTTTATTAAATGTTTGTTTTAATAAAAATCAACCTGGGGGACATGAATTTGCCCAATATTGAAGAAACACATACTGTATATAAAACTCTGAAATGACAATTTCTGTAATATTTTAGAGATGCGTTAATAAACTGCATTGTGCCACCTCAAAATCAATTATTTTATAAAAGTATTAAATGATTATATCCCACATGTTGGGATATGATTTTAGAAAAGTAACAGGGTTGACAAGTTTACACTTTAATTTGACATTGTGTGCTTAATGTTGTGAAGTTACAAGGTGATTCTTAGACAGAAGTTTCAATGCTGATATTTCCACAATCAATCAATCTATGTAATATTTATTTTTACCTGAGAAACTTGAAAATATTGTCTCAGAACTTCAATTCTAGCGTTTTCTTTATAGATATCTATGTTGTTGATGTCAAAGTGTAATTAGATGGCAAAGTGGATTTACAGGTTATAGAGTTGTCAAAAGTTATCATGAGTATTTTAAAGTGTTCAGGGTATGTCATAACAACTGGAAGCAGATCGGAGAGATTTTAAAGATCCTACCTTCATGCTGTGCTCATGAAACTCCAAGAGACAACACAAAGTCATTAAAAATATCTGTTTTTGTGTCATTCAGCAATCGTGTTAATGTTAAGGTGAGTAGAGTTTGTTTGAGTATTAAACTGGGATGAGGGAAGGGTGAAAATAAAAATGACTTGACAAACTTCCCTTTAAAGTAGGCACTGATGTTGCTATATTAGTGGATTACATAAAAAACAACAAAAATATCTCTTCTGGTTTATTTTTTTATTATGGTTTTTCAATTAAACACCTCTAGTTTGAATGGTGAACGTCTTCAATGTGGTGTCATCTTTCCATTGGGACTCTACACCGTCATTACATTCGTGTTTAAATGCCAACAAGTTTAAAGAAGTGCCTTTTGCATCCAAGCACTCTAAATAAGCTCATTTAAAACTGGCATCATACAGCAACGTTTTCCCATCGTTTTGTCCAGCACATAATTATATTATGATGTTAGTGATCAGGCATATCTGATATCATGCATGTTCATTTAAGAATGATTACCCTCTATGTGCCTTTGTTGAGCTAAAGTTAGTCAAAAATGAGGTGATTGTAAGAAACAAGTGTGTGTATGCCCCACCCTCAGCAGTTTCTATGACTAAAAAAGGTAGAAAAAAATGTAAGAAAAGCATGACATCATCGTCACTCCCTCCATGCCGCCATTACAGTCAAACCAACACTCACAGAAACAGAGAGAGAGAGAGGTAGAAAGAGAGAAGATATTAAATAAAGAAGAGAAACAAAAGAAAATAAAGGAATAACAGGCTGTTTCTTCAACTATGGGGAATTTTGACCCAGTAGGCTTTTAGAAAACAATCCTTAAAACGCACTTTTGACACTCATTTTGAGCTGGTGACAAATCAAAAATGAATGATGATTTTAACATTTTTAAGATTAAACGTGTGGCTGGAACAAAGGTAAACCAATGAAATCTATACATAAAAGGCATCTAAAAAATAAGAATTAATATTTTTATTAATCATGAAACCCCGGGACATAAATGTTTTCATAGTTGAAAAAAAAACACCCAACATGGGAATAGCTATTAAACCCAATATGAATATTCAATATTCAACAAGACTTTTCTTCATTTTAAATAAAACGCCCACTATCCTTCTTGTTAAAAATATAGCATAGTAATTACATTACAGCAGCAGAACGCAGACATGGCGTGTAATGTTGGAATCAGGTGACACATTTGAGACTCATGAGAATGAAAGCAATGGACTCTCTTCAGTATGAACAACCGCTGGAAACTATCATACAAATTCCATGACATGATCATCAATGTTTCCTGATGTAGGTCATAAACTTTTCACACAACTACAGCAGAAACTGTAGTTAACAAGTTAAAAATATAGCTCCAAGCAGCGATGACAGGCCCAAGCACCATGGGTCCATTTCTACCTGGTGGCTTTCGGAAAACAATGTAAGGTGGACACATGCATTTGGTATTATTCTAAACAATTTTGAAGCAATTTGGGTAAATATAAGAGGACTATTTTAAAGCCTGTGACCCAAAATAGTCACATCCATGTGATTAGCCCCCAAGACTAAACATACATCAAAATTTTGATCTAAATCACACAGAAGATGAGACACTTCTTGTTTCCAATTTTTCACCATACAGTTAATGCCTCGCCATGGCAACACTCTTTGATATATAAACAAATCTGTTAACAATTTAGCAATGCTTTGGCATAATGTTGTCTAAATATGGTGTTAGTCCCCCCTGGAGAATTAATCAAGACGGACTTCGGTCATTAATCTTATAGTTCCATCAAAAATCGATGTTTAATCACTGACCCTTAACACTTAGTTTAATAATTTTAAACCATGATTTTACCAATACATAATTAATATTGACATTATATTCATGATGTTAGCAAGAGCGGAACTGGCCCTCACAGTAAGTCTGGTTTCTCCCAAGATAATTTTTCTCCATTAATCCACATCTTATGGAGTTTTGTGTTCCTTGCCACAGTCGCCTTCAGCTTGCTCACTGGGGTTATTAATACAATTATTATTAAATTATTTTTAAACACGATTAAGAATCGTATTTTTTCTAAATTACACAATGATGATTAATCGACTTTATAGACATTACAGTTTTATCGTCTGTTAATGCTGATCTTCTGTAAAGCTGCTTTGAAACGATGTGTGTTGTGAAAGGCGCTATACAAATAAAATTGACTTGACTATTTAAAAGTTCAGAGACTGCAATATTACAAAAATCAAAATGGCTGATTTCCTGTTGCTTGGAGCCAATAACTAGAGCGGAGGTCCATGCTAGGCTAAAAACAAACTCTAGCCGGCCGGCTCTCCCGTCTATCCTGCTCTCAAATGTTCGCTCCCTGGACAATAAAATGGACTACATCCGACTCCAGCAGACTACACAGTGTGAGCTTAGAGACTGCTGCGTCTTTGTTTTCACAGAGACGTGGCTCAGTGACAGAGTTCCAGACGCCGCCATTCAGCTAGACGGGCTCATACGTTCGAATGCTGTTCATAGACTTCAGCTCAGCATTCAACACAATCATTCCTCAGCACCTGATTGGAAAGCTGAACCTGCTGGGCCTGGACACCTCCCTCTGCAACTGGATCCTGGACTTCCTGACTGTGAGACCTCAGTCAGTCCGGATCGGGAACAGCATCTCCACCACCACCACACTGAGCACTGGGGCCCCCCAGGGCTGTGTGCTCAGTCCACTGCTGTTCACTCTGCTGACTCACGACTGTGCAGCAATGCACAGCTCGAACCACATCATTAAGTTTGCCGATGACACGACGAGTCAGCATACAGAGAGGAGGTGCAGCGTCTAACGGACTGGTGTAGAGCCAACAACCTGTACCTGAATGTCGACAAAACAAAAGAGATGGTTGTTGACTTTAGGAGAGCACAAGGTGAACACACTCCGCTGAACATCGACGGCTCCTCTGTGGAGATCGTCAAGAGCACCAAATTCCTTGGTGTTCACCTGGCGGAGAACCTCACCTGGTCCCTCAACACCAGCTCTATCACCAAGAAAGCCCAGCAGCGTCTCTACTTTCTTCGAAGGCTGAGAAAAGCACATCTCCCACCCCCCATCCTCTCATCCCTCCATCAAACATTTGCAAAAAACACTGCATCCGCAAAGCAACCAGCATTGTGGATGACCCCACACATCCCACACACACACACACACTCTTCACCCTCCTGCCATCTGGTAAGAGGTACCGAAGCATTCAGGCCCTCACTGCCAGACTGTGTAACAGCTTCTTCCCGCAAGCCATCAGACTCCTCAATACTCAGAGACTGGACTGACACACACACACACACACACACACACACACACACACACGTCATGAGTTGCACTTTAATTATTGTCACTTTATACCTGGCTGCTACCTCAATAACTGCTATGTCCATAGAACACTATCTCATAGTATGTTACGTTTACATTTGGCATTTTTAGAAACGGTCATCTTTTGCACTACTGTGTACTGGTCAGCGCTGCACTGTCTCTCACTGTGCCTATTGTCCTGTTAATTTTTAGTCATTTATTGTACTGTCCCGTACTTTTTGCACGTTTACATGTGCACTTTATATAGGTATGTTATTTAGTCTGTGTAATCTCTGTTTCTGTTGTTTTATGTAGCATTATGGTCCTGGAGGAATGTTGTCTCGTTTCACTGTGTACTGTACTAACTGTATATGGTTGAACGACAATAAAAAACACTTGACTTGAACTATAATTACGAAAGTTGTCCGGCTAAATGAGAACTAAATATGTACCAATTTTGGTGACTGTAAGTGAAAGGCTGTCTTACATGTTCATTTTAAAGGAGTCCCCCCCCCCACATGGTCATGCATGAAAGATTGTCCAGCACTAATGGCCAATGACTCTGATGTGTGTGCAAAATTTCATGACATTTTAAGCATGCCAAAAACCTCAAAAACACCCAAATACAGGAATAAAGGAATAATAACAATTAATGCGTTGCCAATGTTGTTTACATCAGCAGTGTATTGGCATTATTCCAAAGAATTTTAAAGCAATTCATGTCAACATAAGAGAGCTATTTCGAAGTCTGTTAAAAGTGCCATATTTCCTGCTGCCAGTTGGTGGCGCTATGACCCATAATAGCCACATAAATGTGATCAGCCCCCATCACCAAACATACAGATGAATATTCATCAAGATCATAATATGCACAGAAGATATAAGGAACATTCCCATTTTTCACCATAAATGAATTGCTTCACCATGGCGACACCGTATCAAAATATAAAAAATCTGTTCACAATTTTAAATCTACAATGTCTTGGTATAATGTTGCACAAATTTGGTGCCAGTCACACAAACCCCATAAGAGCAGAATTTCAAAGTTCAGAGCATGCAATTTTTGGCCTACTCTTCCTGTTGGGCGAGCTAATGACCGTGAATATAAAAGTTGTTCGGCTTGATGAGAACTATGTGTACCAACTTTGGTGACTGTAGGTGAAAATGGGGGTGCTACAGAACTCCACTCACATGCCCATTTTTATTGGGGCTTCACAGACATGACTTACCACAACTGCAAGGGGGTTTCTATTGCAGCTGCTTTGAGTGTGAAAGTAAATTTAGCATCTTCTCCCACTTTACTCTCTATGTCCACCACTCTCTATTTTTTTCCTTTTCATGAAAGTCATTCAAACGTAATAGTGGATTTTTTTTATTTGGTCTTGGAGCAAATGGGTAAGTGAAAAAAATATTTGCTCCAATTCAGCGCTGTCGACGTTTATCCCGCAAATATTTACTTCTGCTTTCCAAAAAAATTAACAGTCTATTTTGATACTCAAAATCCACCTTACAATGTTTTCCTGAAAGCCACTGGGTGGAAATGGACCCATGCATTTGGCAATTTTTAAGCAATTTGGGTAAATCAAGAATACGATTTTAAAGTCTCTATGGCCGTGTCCCAAAATAGTCACATCAATGCGTTTAGCCCCTAAGACTAAACATCTACATTTTGATGTAAATCACAATATAGCATCTTCAGTGTCTTGGCATAATGTTGTCTAAATGTGGTGACAGACACACGAATCCCCTAGGAGTAGTATTTAAAAGTCCAGAGACTGCAATATTTTAAGAATCCAATATGGCTGACTTCATGTTGGGTGGACCTAATGACTATAATTATGAAAGTTCTTCAGGTTGATGAGAATTATAGACAACAATTTTGGTGACTGTAGGTGAAAAGGGGGTGCTACAGAGGCTGTCTTACATTCCCGTTTTAAACCTGTTAACTGTCACTGGCCAATAAGTGGGCCGTTTGAGTGTGGCTAAAAAAAACCAAATGCTTTGTTTTATATCAAAAACTTCAATGTTCACAAACTTGGTATCAAATTAAAGCTTAAAAACTCAACTTTCATCTTCTGCAGTCTATTTTGAAATTAGAACAATACAGTGAAAACATAAAAAAATGTTAAGAGTGCATTTTTATAACATACTTATGTTCTCTACTTATGATCCATGCATTTCATTGTGAGGGTCCATTGTTGAAAATGCCACAAACACATCAAATTGGTTAAGTAAAATTAGAGAATTTTCTTTTGTTAGTTAAGGACACTAACAAAAATTAAACATAGTTTTATAATACTGTAGTAGGCATATTGTAACCATAGTTTTACTATAGTAATATTGTAGTAGCCATGACTAAAGTAGCAATGACTGCTGTCACCATTGTTTTCTTGGCAGAAATCATAGTTTTGATACAATTAACCACTGTTTTACAATAGCAATACTGTAGTTTCCATATAGTTACCTTGATTTTGCTACAGTATTGTAACCATTACAGTACCATGTACATTTTGTGGTTTTTATGATTTTACTACAAATACCATGGTTAAACTACGGTTACTGTTGTAAAACCATAGTGATTTGTAGTGAGGGCAAATCTCTTGAAGTGTTTGTTACCAAATAGAATATATTTAATTAAACAAATAACAAACCGTACCGAAACAGTGACCCTAAAACCATGATACAAACCGAACCATAAGAAATTTGATCCATTACACCTCCACTATCTATCTATATATATATTTTGGTGAGCAGGGCATGGCCAATCAGTGTTGGGGCACAGCGAGGATGGAGAGATAAATGGTAAAGGAGTTCCACCTGTGCGCCACACTGGTCTCACATTCGAGGGAGGAGTGGGGAGTATTTAAGGAGAGAAAACGGCAGAAGACAGGGAGAGAAAGACGCACGGAGCTGTGTCACAGTGACTGTTAACCCTCTGGGGTCGACGGACGCGCTGGCGATTTTTACAGTCAAAACAAATTGTCATTACTGTAACGGTTACCCTGTCTTGTTTCACTGTTGCCCTCTTGTTTTCCATCTTGTCACTTTTGCACTTCTTAGTTTTCACTTTAGTCCCTTATGTAACTCCATAGTCCTCTGTTAGCGTTCGTGTTCCCTGTCATTGTTTTCACCTGCCCTCATTAGTTTGCCGTTTGCTTCTGTTAATCACCTTATTATCTTGTTTGAGTTCTGTTCTTTCATTGGCCCCTTTTCCCATGTTTGTGTATTTATACCCCGTGTCTTTGTTCAGTCTTCGTCGATCGTTGTTTGATGTCAACCCGGTGTGTGTTTCCTCCTCGAGTCCCCTGTTTTGCTCACGTCGTGTGTAGTTTACTATTTTATGTTTAATTTCCCCATCGTGGGTTGTTCCTTTGTGTTTTCCTGTTTTGGTTCGTCTAATAAAGTTCAAGCTGCGTTTGGATCCGCATTTCCTCGTCTGCCTCGTTACTCAAGCATAACAATTACAGCGGAAACAACATAAAATCTCCGTCATTTTGGGGCATACAGAAGACATCATTAGAGACTATAAAGGGTCTACTTTTATTTGTGTACACTCACAATAACCACAAAATCTTGAGCTTTTGTAAAATAAAGAAAATAAAAAGGGTGAGCTTTCAGCAGTCTCTGTGTTCACGAGCATATTTCAGAAACACGTCACAAAGATGAACTGAAACTCCACGAATACTTATCACACAAACATGAAACATATGTCTAAAGAAAGCTTAAAATGTCTACTAAATAAAACAATTCAAATTTAAAACAAATATTCTCCTGCAATGCAATCTGTATGAAACAAAGCGATGTACAATTTCTCCTGGCTCAACTAATTATTTCTAATGTGATCGCACCCACCAGCAGAGTGCGCCATTCATACGCTAATGTGCTGAGACGATCAATGCAAATGGTAAACGCCCCCGACTGTGCCGTAAAACAAGTTCATTAACTTTTCTGCACGTTTGAAGGACAGCACGATACACAAGTACGGAAACTCCTCGATGGTGATGAAGAGTGACAATTTTCCTCAGAAGAAGAGCAGGAATCTGATGAACGTTTGTATTTTGAACAGAGACTTGATCTAGCTGAGGATACAATTTCGGACGAGTAAGTCATTTAATTTTCATTAGTTGACATGCTATTTTATATAAACATGTACATATTTTACTAGTGGGACTGTTTCCAGAACTGCCAGACAGGATTCAGAGTATTGAAATTTGAAATATGTCCTAATAAGCAAGTTTTAGTTACATTTAAATGCTGTTTCTGCTAAAGCAGGTATTTAAATATGTATGCTGTATGATATAAATATGATATGTAATAGGATATAAAAATAATATGAATGTTTAGATTATATTTTAACTAGTGTTTATGCTGCCTCATTATCATCAACAAAGCTTGTGCTTGCAAATATGTGTTCAGGTTAAATGAGTAAAATGCACTTTAAATATGCCCATATTAGAAAATCCCCATCTTATAATGATTTCTGAAGGATCATGTGACACTGAAGACTCCATTTATGATGCTGAAATTTCAGCTTTGATCACATATGGCATTTTACAATATATTCAAATAGAAAACTGTTTACAATATCACTGTTTTTACTGTATTTTGGATCAAATAAATGCAGTCTTGGTGAGCAGAAGAGACTTCTTTTAAACAGTAGTGTAGGTCTAAAATTAAGTCTTTATGTAAAGAAAATGTATAGTCAGATTACTTCTTTTAACTTAAAACTTGATTTTGATCATTACGTCTCCTCACATTCATTCTCTTTCTGTCACATTCCTCATTGATGGGCCCAGGGGAGGGATCTTTGTCTTCTCAAGTGTGAATTAAAATCAATATTCATGATCATTCACACCTCCTCGCATATGACCTTTCTAACACTAAAAGTATCTTACAAAAGTTCAATTACTATATTGTTTTGTATGAATGAGTGATCAGGATGGTTTTCACATCATTTAGTAGCAAAAACTCTAGTCCACAAGATCCAGTTCTCAAAAGTCTTGTGGACGAATGTTTAGTATGTGTTATATGGCCTTATTTCAATGTCTTAAAAATTTCATTTTTTTCAAAAACCATGCATAAACATTATTTTCTCTAAAATACAAACATGTACACACATGTTGCTCACATATTATTGTAGCCCAGTTTGTGCTGAATACAGTGTTATCAGACTTTAGCCATTAATGTGTTTTTAAGCAACTGAAAAAAGCACAAATGTCAAGGCATGTCAAAAGTTCTCCAGTGCCCAAAACACCCTCAGAACCCAGAGGGTTAAAAAGCAAGGCTTTTGAGTGATGATGAATGAGTTTGTTTATTGTGCTAAAAAGCATGTTTATGTATTGATGCACACTGAAAAGTGTGGCATTAAACAATCTCTCTCTCTCGCACCACCACCTGCAGTCGGCCTTTATCCCTCTCGGAGGCTTAATTAGCCTGATAAGGGACCGGGTGTGTAAAATCACGACCCGGCCCCACCCTCCGCCCTGTCACAATGACATTATTTTAATTCATTTATCCTTTCACAACAGTAGTCCATGAGCTGCGGTGGTGGAGACAGAATCAGTTCATCCTGTTATATCGTATATGGTGGTCTTGATAATATAATATCATCATAAGATTATATGTGACCCCATATCTGTCACAGCAATAGTATTTTGGAAATTAAAAAAGCAGTTTGCAAACACAGTTTACATAATTCATAAAAAATCTAAAATCAACTATCAGAGCAGATGTGACAACAATGACGGTGACCTGTGAATTATCATCAGAGTTTTTCCTGATGCAAACATCTGGTGGAAATTTAAAGAAGCCCTAATCTCCAATAATCTGTGTGAAATGGGGTGTTCCATCCCCACAAATTGTTTGGCCAGTTTCAGCGCAATTTGAGTGAAGCGCCCATAGACAGCAGTTCTTTTCTGGGCAACAAAAGAACACGGAAGGGACGGGGTGAAGCGTTTGTTTGTAAACAATAACCATCTATAGGCTTCAGCAATACCCAATCACAGCCAAGTTTGCTTCCACTTGTAAACACATGCACGTGACAGACCGTGAGACTTATCTCATTTGTGTTCAACAATCGATGATACCAGACTGATTGTGGAGGTGGAGAAGAACAAAGTACTCCTTTTAGATGCAAATGTGGTGCTCCTCCTAATGTAAATAAGATTTCATGATGATTAAGTTTGTAATACTTATCTATGACCCACTCTTGACCATTTTATAAGTTATGGTCTTTATTAAGATAAATACCCACCTTAGTCTATAGAAATCACAGTATCTTTATGTATAGAACCGCTGCTGTGGCGCTATAGAAACGCTTTCAGAAAGAAAGCCCTGTTGAGTCTGCAGCTGCAGTTACGCTGGAGTTAACCTGACGCTATGCTCACGTCTCGCTCAAGTTTATTGATACAGAACTCCTGATTCGATTCTGATTCACAAGCTCTCGATTCCATTTCAATTCTGATTTGATTAGATAATGATTCATATGGGTATATTTTACTTACATATGAAAGAAATTCTCTCCCAGCTAAGGCTGTTAATTATACATTATACATTCTCACTACGTACATTACGAAAACATTAATTCTACTAATTACATTTGATTAGTTTTTCATCATTTTGGACACATTTTGGATTTTTTAAAATATACAAATCCATGTATTCAATCAAAAAATAAGATATTTATATATATATATATATATATATAAAAAAATTGTAACATGTTTATTGTTTAATTGCATAATGTTTACTAATTACATGTATTTATATAGATTTGTTGAACGTGCTAAAACCGGTACGTTGTCTTTAACAAACAAATGCATTTCTGCAAAGAGCATCTTTAAATGAGCAAATGTTAATGCGAGAGGAATAGAATGGCTTTATCTCATTTGTGCCATGCATGATTAGAATTAAACGTTTATTTTCTGTTGATGTTGATCAACAACTGACAGTAGAGGACCGAAAGGGTATTAAAAGTGACATTGTTCAATGGTTGTGAGAACGTCATCGTTGGACACGCATTACGCAGAGCAACTTTTGCTCTCAACATGCAGTGAAAGTGTCTCGCTGTTGGCAAATGCGAGTGATTTCCTCTCATTATAGTGGAGGGTGCGCATAGACCCACCCCTTGACATGAATTGTGTGACTAGATTTGCAAATACTTTTCAGAGTGATTAGGATGATTTCACCAGGCAGACAATAAAACAGACAAAACAAATTCCAGAAGGGACCCAAGACATCTACAAAGCACAATATCATAGACAAGGGATGGGCTCTTTTGACTTGGGCCAGTAAGTAACTAACAAAAGCTCCTCTCAGAGCACCCTTGCAACCACAAAGCAATGTGTTAAAACTCTCAGAACACTGAGCCCTTCTAGATGCACAGATCAATTTGTGAGCAGCACACAAAAAGCTTTTTTCTTAAATGAAGCTTTACATGATGCTTTGTTTTATAAATCAAATCAAATCAAATCAAATGACTTTACTGTCACACTACCATGTACACAAGCGCAACAGTAGGTGAAATTCTTGTGTGCAGTTCCGAGCAACATAGCAGTCATGACAGTGACGAGACATATACCAATTACAATAAACAACATACTTACACAACACAACTTACATATCAAATGTACACATACTTACACAACACGATAATTATATACAATACACACAATATAGAATACACAATATACAATACAATAAGTAAGGAGTATATGAAATAAATATATATATATACATATATATATATATATATATATATATATATATATATATATATATATATATATATATATGAAGTAGTATATTGAGGAGAATATGTTGACAGTCCAGTGTGAGATATAAGATGAATAAAGTGCAGTGCTGATTATTGATCGCGAGAGATCAAGTGTTCAACAGTCTGATTGCTTGGGGGAAAAAGCTATCATGTAGTCGGCTGGTGCGGGTCCTGATGCTACGATACCGCCTGCCTGATGGTAGCAGTGAGAACAGCCCATGACTCGGGTGGCTGGAGTCTCTGATGATCCTCCGAGCTTTTTTCACACACCGCCTGGTATATATGTCCTGGAGGGAGGGAAGCTCACCTCCGATGATGTTCCTGGCAGTTCGCACCACCCTTTGCAGGGCTTTGCAGTTGTGCGCGGTGCTATTGCCGTACCAGGCAGTGATGCAGCCAGTCAGGATGCTCTCTACAGTACTGGTGTAGAAACAAGTGAGGATGTGGTGGTTCATTCCAAACTTCCTCAGCCGTCTCAGGAAGAAGAGGCGCTGGTGAGCCTTCTTCACAACGGCCTCAGTGTGGATGGACCATGTGAGTTCCTCAGTAATGTGGACACCGAGGAACTTGAAGCTGCTGACTCTCTCCACCGGTGCTCCATTGATGGTGATGGGGCTGTGTTCTCTGTCTTTCTTCCTGAAGTCCACAACAAGCTACTTGGTTTTACTGACGTTGAGGGAGAGGTTGTGCTCTTGACACCAGCGTGTCAGAGTGTGCACCTCCTCTCTGTAGGCTCTTTCATCATTGTCAGTGATCAGACCTACCACCGTTGTATCGTCAGCAAACTTAATGATGGCATTGGAGCTATGTGTTGGCCACACAGTCATGCGTGTATAGGGAATACAGGAGAGGGCTAAGAACACAGCCCTGCGGGGCTCCAGTGTTGAGGGTCAGTGATGAGGAGGTGTTGCTGCCCATTCTAACCACCTGATGTCTGCCTGACAGGAAATCCAGGATCCAGCTGCACAGCGAGCTGTTTAAGCCCAGAGCCTGGAGTTTCTCATCAAGCTTGGAGGGCACTATGGTGTTGAATGCTGAGCTGTAGTCTACAAACAGCATTCTCACATATGTGTTCCTTTTTTCCAGATGGGAGTGAGCAGTGTGTATTGTAGATGCAATGGCATCATCGGTGGAGCGGATGTTGCGGTAGGCAAACTGCAATGGGTCCAAAGAGGGGGGCAGAACAGAGCAGATGTAATCTCTGATTAACCTCTCGAAGCATTTGCTGATGATGGGGGTCAGAGCAACAGGACGCCAGACATTTAAGCAAGTAATTATAGCTTGCTTCGGAACAGGCACAATGGTTGATGTTTTGAAGCATGTGGGGACTACAGACAGGGAGAGGGACAGATTGAAAATGTCCTTAAAAACACCAGCCACTTGATTCGCGCACGCTCTGATGACGCGGTCCGGAATGCCGTCTGGACCCGCGGCTTTACGGATGTTCACCCGTTGGAAGGATCGGGTTACATCCACAACAGAGATGGAGAGTGAACCAACCTCTGTAGCGTCAGCTCCGAATACTCTCTCCGCGAGGGCGGTGTTATTGTCCTCATTGCGGAGACTTTATTCCGTTTGTAGTCCGTGATTGTGTTAATTCCCTGCCACATACTTCTAGAGTCAGTGGTGTTGAACTGACCTTCAAGCTTGTGCCTGTACTGGCGTTTGGCTGTACTGATAGTGTTACGGAGGGCATAACTGGCTTGTTTATGCTCCTCCGTGTTAGAAGAATTAAAAGCGGAGGTCCGCGCAGTGAGTGCCGTGCGAACATCGCCGTTAACCCATGGTTGATTGGGGTATATCCGTATAGTTTTGGTCGGAACAACGTCCTCTACGCACTTCCTGATGAAACACGTTACGCTGTCAGCGTAAACCTCGATGTCGTCATCAGAGGCGGACCGGAACATCTCCCAGTCCGCGTGATCAAAACAGTCTTGTAGCGCAGAGTCTGATTGGTCCGACCAGCACTGGATCGTTCTGAGGGTGGGTGCTTCCCGTTTTAGTTTCTGCCTGTAAGCAGGTAGAAGTAGAATGGAAGAATGGTCCGATTTGCCAAATGGGGGGCGGGGGAGGGATTTGTAGCCTTCCCGGAAAGGAGAGTAACAATGATCTAAAACCCGGTCCCCTCGTGTGTTGAACTTTATGTGTTGGTGGTATTGTGGAGCGATTGCTTTGAAGTTGGCTTTGTTAAAGTCCCCGGCAACAATGAATGCAGCCTCAGGGTGCGCGGTTTCCTGCTTATACTCCCATACAGTTCCCTGAGTGCCCGGTCTGTGTCGGCTTGTGGGGGGATGTACACAGCTGTGATGATGACCGCTGTGAATTCCCTCGGCAGCCAGAATGGTCGACACAGAAGCATGAGAAATTCCAGATCAGGAGAGCAGAAAGACTTGATGAAATGTACGTTCCTCTGATCACACCATGATTTGTTGATCATAAAACATACACCATCACCTCTGCTTTTACCGGAGAGGTCTTTCGCTCTGTCCGCTCGGGGGACGGAGAAGCCTGTGATTTCGATGGCCGAGTCTGGAATCTCTGCAGCCAGCCAGGTTTCTGTAAGGCAGATAACACAGCAATCTCTCGTCTCTCGTTGGAAAGAGATCCGCAGTCTCAGCTCGCAGAGCTTGTTGTCCAGAGACTGAACATTTGCTAGTAGTATAGTGAGTAGCGGGGGTCGATTTGCACGACGTCTTACTCTGATGAGAACGCCGGCTCGTTTTCCTCTTTTCCTTCTGCGTTTCCGTGGCCGAGCAGCCAAGACAAAGGGCTCCGCCGGCGTGTTTGTAAACAGCGGGTCGGCATTTAGGAATTTGAAGTCCGGTTTTCGATGTGTAATTGTAGAACCAATGTCCAAAAGTGTTTGTCTGTCGTAAACAATAAGGCAGACAACATCCAAGACAAAAAAACAAAGAACTGTAAACAAAACAAACAATAAACAGCAGTGTTGTAACGGAGCTCGCAACGCAGCAGCCATACTCGGCGCCATCTTGAGACAACATAAATACATCATAGCTTGAAATACTTCAAGAAGTTCTGTTAGCTGCTGTGTTTACCTGGTCGAGGTCTGTTACTGTCTTGACCTGGTAACGGTCTGTTGGTTGCTGTGTTTGCTTGGCAGAGGTCTGTTGAGTAATATGTTTACCTGGTAGAGGTATCTCTGGTTGAACTGTTGCATGGCTCCCTGCAGCTGACTGCGCTGTGACTGCCACTGCTCATAGTTGCGTACAGACTCTTCAGTGGGTCGCTGCCATGTGGTGGTTCTAGTGTTGTGATCCACATAGTAGAATCTACCACGCTGGTCCACACGCTTCTCCCAACTATAATACAGAGAGAGGGAGATTATGGATTAACACTCACCCAAATGGTTGTATAAGTGGCCATGCACAAAAGTGAAGTGTCAATGGTCAATACATGAGCGAGCGTACACACGTACACACACACACACACATACGCAGTGTTCAATGCTAATATTCTAGAGTACTGATATGGCTAATGTTGTAGCATACTTCCTTGACTTGTATTCTTAGCTATATTTTCTAGTAAATACCCTTTTACCAAAAAAGTAAACCTCTTTATAAAGACAATGATTGTTAGAGATGGACATTGACCTAGTAACTCCTTTTATAAACATGTGTCTGTGAGCAGGTGAAATCATGTTAAAATGTCAGTCACATACCCCGGTGGGAGGGGTCTCTCCCATGTGGTGGTCTTCGTGTTGTGATCCACGTAGTAGACCCGTCCATGAGGCAGAACTCGCTGTTCCCAGCTGCATATTGAGAAAGAGTTGAGCGTGAAACTCAATGATACAGCATTTGATTGCATTTAAATTCAAGTACCCAGACATATCGCTGAAGCCCAGCTCTATGTGACATACCCAGTAGGCAGAGTATCAGTGGCGGCTGTATCTGTAGTGGCCTGATCGGTGCTGGATGGGGTCTCTGTAGCTGGTGGCAGTGCAGAACTGTCTGGACCAGCAGGGGCGTTTGAGTTCAGTGATGTTGAGGTTGGAGCTGCACGTGACAGTCGACTGCTGTCTATCCCATTAGCAGCTGTCTTACCTTTACCCGAGACAAGATGTACCAAATATTCAACACAAAACAGTCTCTATCTTCGGCTATATTGTTTATTGCTGTACAAACAGTCGCACAGACTCCAGTCTCTATATTTGAATGAGTTTTTTCTACAAGGTCCATTACTGTGGTCAAACTGTGGATGGTCGATCTTCCTGTCAAAACGTGTGATTGTTTGCCAGAATAATTTGTAATATGGACCAGATTTTATCCCAGTAAATAAAAAGTCTGGCTACGTGAGACTTGGGGTAGCATTAACCGGAAATTCCGTAATTTACAGATTTTTTTAAAACATTGACGGATAATTCCAAATGCTGTCCGTCATTTTGACAGATAAGAAAGAAACAAGAAACCAATTTAAACCTAGTGAATCTTTTTCATTTGAACCATCTTTGGGTGGCTTTCTCTTTCACTTCTGTGCATGATTGTGTATGCTTTTTTCCAATTGGATGGTTATTTCCTTTAAAAACAGCACGTTTGAGTCTTGTTTTAGCCAGCGTTTGATTGACAGGTAAAACGTATCCGTTTCACCTTAGAACTGCTTGGTTTGACTAGACTGCTTGTGGGAGTCACAAAATGTAAATCCATTGTCATTTAAATGCTGTATTAATGAGTCTAACTTATTATTTGTAATTTACTGTTGCCGCTCTTATCATTTCCTGTCATGCAGATCAGTTTGTGTCATCTGTCTGATTGGATGAATGTTAAATGTTGTTTCCTGATGGAACCTTATTTTGTAATGTGTATAAATCACAGGACTGTGCATTGCACATGGTAGATAACAGCTTACACATTCCTAAGCTTTTATTCCAAGATATGTAGCAAATGATTTCATTCACAGGTGGCAGTAATGGGTCTGCATATTCGAATGGGTATCATGAACTAATAAAGAACAAATATTTTTTACAGCATTTATTAATCTTGGTTGATGTTCATTTATTGAAATATTATTGATAATTGTTCATTCATGCTAGTTCATATTGCATTAACTAATTAAAAGCTGTATTAATATATGTAGAATTAACCAAGATTTATTAATGAGGGATTCTCAGTCAACCTGCCAAGAAAATGTCCTGGTAATATTTAACTCCACATGATACACAATATACTGCATATGAAATTTATATTTTGGATAAAGAAAATGTTTGCATTGTGACATTATTTTCAGGACAATTTATACATAATATATTCTAGAAGGTCTGGAAGTTTTACTTCTGCCATTCCCATTGTTTTCATTACATTTTCATTCATTATTCATTACAGTAACTGTATTAATGTTGTACAATGATTACAATCAGCAAAAATGAAAAGGCAGTAGCAAGGAAATACTAGTATGATGTAAAAATACTTTACATCATAGAAAGTATTTTCCAATGGCAAATTGGAATTAAAATCAGAACTTTAATCAAAATGTCACAATGCAAAAATCTTAATGGCCCTAAAAATAGGCATCATTTTCTGTACGAAAAATCTTTCATTGTTTTGATTTTGAAATGAACAGGTTTCCTGAGAGGTTTTGTTCATTATTATTTCATGTGAAATATAGCGTTACTCTTACCATCTCTAAAGCTACAGAAGGCTACACAACAAAGTGTGTGTTTGATCATAATCAACAGAAGCATGACTTGAGTTTGTGTATTCATAAGAATATGTGTGCTTCTGACCAGTGTTACTGGGGCTGCTGTTGGCCGTCTTTGTGTTGTGGCAGCTTGTGTCTGCAGGTTCTCCGTTCAGTTCTCCATTAGTAAGAGCAGTTCCTCTGATGTCAGCTGGAGAACCTCCTCGAGAACCCGCTGATGAGTGACCTGTCCTGCTGAACACAAACATTAGACCACTGTGACTTTATACAGGAAGTGCGTTTCTGCCTCTGTAACACTCAAATACACTGAAACTTACACTGTATTTGTAAATTCTAAATTAATTTTTAAGAACTACACATGAACATGCTAATTTAAAAGGTAAATACTGTTTTCATGAGGAAGGACATTTTCCCCACCTTTTCTCTCCATGCTGACTATGTGTTTCCTACAATAATCAAGCATGCAATGAAAATCTGAAAACTTCTATATTCAAAAGGTGAGAACAAGGTATGTGATGGTAGTAAATGTAGTAAAATATTATTTTTGGTAACAAAATATAAGTTTGACATCATCACACTGCTGTGATACAAATTTGGATAACATTTTAAATTTTTTTCAAAGATTGCAGAATTTCCCTTAGAATTATCCCCAGATGAGACATGTGCCACATGCAGTGCGTGTGTGTGTGTGTGTGTGTGTGTGTGTGTCCGCGCGCTCTCATAGGCCGCCATGGTAGACCGAGAACACACCACACAACAGCTTTCTCTCCTCCCGTGATTCTGTCTATGTGTGCTGCATAAAGCTGTTCACTGGATTTACACGGAATATTTTACAGGGAATATGCATCTGACAATCACATTCACTCAAATCTAATGCTGATCATGTTGTAGTAATGGACAGTGCTGTAGAGATGTGTGATGTATGCAGTATGAAACTCTATAAAACACACTAATGAATCTTCAGCCTATATAGGGTGTGTATAAAACACAACAATGCTGGGAAATGACAGAATTTTTTCTTAGAGAAATGTTAAGACATGACATAACATGACAGAGGTAAACAATGGGAAAATAAAGAGATATTAGTGCTGACCGTCCACGGGGACTACTGGTGCTGGGGGTCTCTTCACTCTTGACTCTGCACAGATTAGACTTGTTGGAGTGAACAATCTCTGCGCGCACACACACACACACACACACGTACACACACACATACAATTATTCACTGCATGAACAACTGAGCAACAGATGCAAACACATCATGTAGGTGTACAAAAAAGTAAACAATTTTATGTGACAATATACTCCGATCAGCCACAACATTAAAACCACCTTCCTAATATTGTGTTGGTCCCCCTCATGCCGCTAAAACGGCGCCAACCCGCATCTCAAAATAGCATTCTCTGTGGCAGCAGTGTATAGAATCAAATGCGTGCCGGCGCATCCTGCTGGATTTTTTCCTCATAACAGGGAAACAACTTAAAATACTCCGTCATTTTTGGGCACAGATATGTGTAAGACATCATTAGAAACTATAAAAGGTCTGCTTTAACCGTTCCTGTGTCCATCTCCGCGAGCATCTTTCTGAAACACGTCACTGAAATGAACTGAAACTCTGCGAATACTTATCACACAAACATTAAACATATGTCTAATTTTAAATAAAACAATTCAAATTTAAAACAAATATTCTCCTGCAATGGAATCTGTATGAAACAAAGCGATGTACAGTTTTTTACTGGTTCATCTAATTACCTCTCATGTGATCACGCCCACCAGCAGAGCGCGCCATTCATACTCTAATGTGCTAATGTGCTGCGGCGATCAATGCACATGTTAAACACCCCCGAGGCAAGTTATATATATATATTTATATTTTCAAATGCAATTTATTCCTGTGATGTATAGCTGAATTTTCAGCATCATTACTGCAGTCTTCAGTGTCACATGATCCTACAGAAATCATTATAAGATGCTGATTTTCTGCTCAAGAAACATTTATTACTATTATTAATGTTGAAAACAGTTGTGTACTATTTTTTTCAGGATTCTTTGATGAATAGAAAGTTAAAATAACAGCATTTATCTGAAATAGAAAGCTTTGTAACATTATACACTACCATTCAAAAGTTTGGGGTCAGTAAGAATTATTATTATTATTTTGTTTGGAAATAAATTAATACTTTTATTCAGCAAGGATGCATTATATTCATCAAAAGTGACAGTAAATACATTTATAATGTTAAAAAAATCTATTTCAGATAAATGCTGTTATTTTGAACTTTCTATTCATCAAAGAATCTTGAAATTGGTTTTATATGTTGTGTATATGCCCTATATCAGATTTTACATTTTATTCTGTTCCCAGGGGAGGGGTCTTTGTCTCCTCAGGTGTGAATTACAATCAATATTCATGATCATTCACGCCTCATTACATATAGCCTTTCTAACACTAAAAGTGTCTATTTTACTATATTGTTTTGTATGAATGAGTGATCAGGATGTATTTGACATCATTTTGTAGCAAAAACTCTAGTCCACAAGATCCAGTTCTCAAAAGTCTTGTGGACAAATGTTTAGTATGTGTTACATGGCCTTATTTCAGTGACTTTTTTTTTCTTCTAAAAACACATGCATAAACATTATTTTCTCTAAAATACAAAAATGTTCACAAATGTTGCTCAGATATTATTGTAGCCCAGTTTGTGCTGAATAAAGTGTTATCAGACTTTAGCCATTAATATGTTTTTAAGCAACTGAAAAAAGCACAAATGTCAAGGCATGTCAAAACTTCTCCAGGGCCCAAAACATCCTCAGACACCAGAGGGTTAATGTTCACATCAACCATCAGAATGGGGAAAAATGTGATCTCAGTGATTTAGACTGTGGCATGATTGTTGGTACCAGATGGGCTGGTTTGAGCATTTCTGTAACTGCTGAGCTCCTGGGATTTTCACACACAACAGTCTCTAGAATTTATACCGAATGGTGCCAAAAACTAAAAACATCCAGTGAGGAGCAGTTCTGCAGATGGAAATGCTTTGTTGATGAGAGAGGTCAACAGAGAATGGCCAGATTGGTTTGAAGTAACAAAGGTAACTCAGATAACCGCCCTGTACATTTGTGGTGAGAAGAATATCATCTATTAATGCTATTCTGAGATTCGGGTTGGCGCTGTTTTGGCGGCACGAGGGGGACCTCCACAATATTAGGCAGGTGGTTTTAATGTTGTGGCTGATCTGAGTATTTATAGATTAAACAACTAGGTTATCAAAGTCACATATGAAATGCAAGCAAATTTGTTACATTGACCATGTTAACTTCCTTTCTACCATTAAGGCACACAAGATGCTCGTTGGTACACTCAAATCATGATGGATAACAAACATTGATCATGAGGTTTTGTTCATGCCAGCTCCTGTGCATGTTGACATTTAAGCAAAAATGATTAATACAAAATACTAAGCCATTATGAAATTCCTGTTTTTCAATGAAACTTCGTATTCAAATTCCAATAATGATAATATAATGTGTGCTCTTTGTTTTTTTTTTTTTTTGTTTTGTTTTTTTTACTCGTGTATATCTGGGTTTTTAAAATCTTAAATGTACTGTCTGGCCCAAACCACAGACCCATTTTAACATTCACTATGTGTGTATTATGCAGTGATTTTAAACTAATGTAAATAACACAAGTAGATGTGCTTGGCAATAACAAATAACCAGTACTGTTCAGATTTTAATGTTCAACATTTAATATCATTTTATACACTCGATTCTTTCTTATCACCTTTAAGACTAAAACGATCTGCAAATGTAGATTTTTGCCCAGTAATCTGATTTCGATCTGCATGTTAACAAATTTACCAGCATTCTTACCATTCTTACAGAGTTTTTCAAATCAAATTTAAGACTTTAAATTGCTAGCCTATATTACATGTTCTTAGTATTTTCTTCCTGTGATGGGGAGGACCAGCCAGAGGCTACAAGAGTCCAAATTTAATTAAATTCCAGATGCACTTTATGGGGGGACTCTTATTTTGAAAGGTTTGCATTTCACTTCTTCCAGCTGCTCATTCAAACAAACAAGGCATTGGTTCTCAATTTTTCGGGTCACCCCCCTTTGAAACAAGAAATGGAAATAAGCTTCAGCAGTCTCTATAAAGTTTTTTTTTAATCCTCATCCAGTAATAATAAACAACTGTGATTGTCGCATCCTAGCCAGATTTGGGGCAAAACAACTAAAACAAAAAATTAAAACAACGGAACCCTCCAAGTTCAATTCAAGAAAGGTTTTTTGTTCATATGGGGTGTCAAGGACTTCCCCATCCTCACCGCCTACCATTCAAACACAATCTAAGAAAATGTGCAATTATGTATACATTCTAATAACAAAAGATTAACAGCTGTAACCCTTTGACAAATAACATGTGTAAGACACGTCTTCATAAAACACACTGGACTTCTAAATGAAATGTATAGCCACACTGCTAATGTTGTTGGCTTCTTATGATGAATGATTTGTGTTTTTTCTTCCATGTGCAAGTGGTTTTGAATAAATCAATAACTGTCATCACTCCATACACTGTGTTAAAACTTATATTATATAAACACAGTTACTGTAATAATGCTCCAGACTGAAGCTAGCAAGAACACATTTGAGCACAAGCTTCTGTTCAGTCAATGTGTTTGTGTTTTTCCCCAGGCCTGTTTATGTATCTGCATGTGTGTGTGTTTATGTCAGAAAAATTGCCAAGGGAAATGAAGGAAAACATTAAACCAACAAAAGTGCCTTCAGAGCGAACAGAGAGCCTTAACAAACCTCACCCAACACACTCCAACATTTATACACTACTGAGTGTCAAACAAAACTCACACATTGACAGAACACACTCCACATCTTCATACCCTCCACACACACACAGATATACATTCCACATGAGTGGTCACCTGCCCAGAGTTTGAGAGCCAATCACAGAGCCAATTGTTCTGATATGCAGTGAAAGACATACACCAAACGGACAAACTATTAGTGGTGGGTAAAAATAGAGATTTCCAATTGCATCGCGATCTGCTTTGAACGATTTCTGTATCGATTCTTAAATCCCAAGATCATTTATTTCCCTCTACGCACAACCCTTTACTACAATGGAAAGAAAACAATCGTATTAGCAACAAAATGTCATGCTATGTGTCTAAAATGTATATATTTGTCAACTAGCTGGTAAATGTTTAGATTTCACTCACCAGTAATTGTGTAGTTTAGCTGTGAAGTGTTCAGCAGCGAGACACTTTCACTGCGTGTTGAGAGTAAAAGTCATTCTGTGTAAAGACGAGATTCACGTGACCTATTTGTCACTGAATAGTGTCACTTTATATACCCATACTGTACTCTGCCAGTTGTTGATCAAGACAACAAAAAATACACATTTAATTATAAATGCATGCAGGGCACAAATAAGATAAAGCCATTCGATTCCTGTCTCGTTGACGTACGCTCACCTTCAGATGCTCATTACAGAAATACTGGGTTTGTTAAAGAGACAGTACCAGTTTTAGCATGTGTTCATCAAATCAGTATAAATACTTGTAAATAGTAAATAATTATGCAGTTAAACAATAATCATGTAAAACAAATAATATAGAAAATATCACATTTATTGAGTGAAATACATGGATTTGTTCATGTTTAAAAAGTCAAAATGTGAAAAAGAATCAAATTTTATTAGTAAAATGTATATTTTCATAATTTACTTTGTTAGAAGGTCCTCTGTATAATTAACAGCATTAGCTGGGAGATATTTGCTTTCATATGTAAACAAAGGGGACATTATAACCCTTATGTAAATACCCACATGAATCAATATAGAATTGGGAAATCTGTATCATTACCCAGCAATACAAATGATTGATGCGTGTGTGCGATTAGCTATAGTTTAGGTACAAATTGTGTGATCTAAACCTGACAAAATCTCCCTCAAATGGACATCTTCAAAGATCCCTGAACAATTATCACATTTAAAATAAATAAATACAAAATAAAAGGTTTACTTTGAGGGTTAGGGTTAATCAACAATAATTTTAAGAAGCCTCATATAAAGACATACAATAAAAGACAGCAGTCTTTAATATATTGAGATTCTTATATTTTATATTTAGATAGCTAGGCTAAGTAAAAATGTATTTACAGTATGGTAAATGGTCTGCACTTATGTAGCGCCTTTTTATCCTTATTCAAAGAGCTTTATACTGCGTCTCATTCGCCCATTCACACACACCAATGATGGTAGAGCTGCCATGCAAGGCGCTCGCCTGCCATTGGGATGCTCTGAACTTACCATAAGTTCCATTTGTTAACATTAAGCATCAATGAAGATTTTTAAAATCAAAACGTGTACATGTATCTAAAAGTTTATTAATTAGACTGGAACTAACCGTTGTATATATTATAATAATCTGATTTTCTGGATTGTTTTTATGAATTATTTTTTGGTAGGGATGTCCCGATACCGATATCAAAAATCGGTCCGATACAGCAGTCATGTAGTCGATACTATCTGACATACAAATGTCCCTGACTCCTTACATAAACATTCAGCGCACAAATTAAAATCACATTATGTGCTAATAAGTTTATTTTACCACAAAAACTGCGATATAATGATAAATATATAGTTTGCATGATCTGCAAATGTGAGCTCTTGTGAATGTGTGGAGACAGTGTTGTGTGACACCAGCTGCACGTACCTTTTAAAACTCCACCTTGACTCATACAGGAAACACCGTCATGAGCATCAAGCGCAGTGAACAAAGCAAATTCACTCTGCAGTGTGAGGCACTTTCAGAGTAATTAGTTCAATAAATGGCATCCTTTTGTGGTTTAATAATCACTTTGAATCTCGTAGCGACCGGCATTTCCAGAGCACGAAGCTGACGTCTTATGTGAGCGCTCTGTGGTCATTACAACACAGAGACACTTCAAAATAAAAGCTCAATTTAAATGAAAAAGTATGACAGAAATGTAATATTCACTGTTATACTACTACTAATAATAAATCGTATAATAATAGTAATTGTATTATATTTAAGCAATATCTTACATGTGTGATATTCTGTTGTGCAGCACTTTATTTGACAAAAATAACTCCAATGTATTTTAAATTGTGCAATAAAAGCACTTTATTTGATTAATAAAAATACAATATCATGTTGAAAATTAATACATTTATTTATTTAAACACCATTATGATGATAAAAATGAAATTAACTTTTAATATGCAGTTTACAGAGTTTAGAAACTGTATAGGTATTGGAACTCGTACTCGGTCCCCCCCAAAAAAGGTAATCGGGACATCCCTACTCTTTGGTTGTTATTTTTTAATATTAATGTTATTATTATTGTATTTATGTGTGTGTGTGTGTCTGTATTGACTAGTTTATGGATGTGTGTGTTGTGTATGCACAGGTTGTTGGGAGAACGCACATTTGTATTTTTTTTTATTTAGTTGTAAAAGTTAGCATTAGTTAATGCACCATGAACTAACATTTGTTTTTAACTATTTGTATTAACTGACATTAACAAAGATTAATAAATACTGTAAAATATATTGTTCAGTGTTAGTTCATGATACCTAATGGATTCACTAATCTTAAAAATGGAACCTTATTGTAAAGCGTTCCCATATATATGACAAAATCAGATTAACTTAATCTTAATTAGCATCATCATGGCAACTATAGAACCCTTTACACACATGCATGCACACAGACAACAGTTCATAACGAAGCTTTTACACGCTCTCACATCATACATCACATGACTCATATATCATCTCAAGCATGCTCCTCTGAGACTTTCGTCGACTTCATTAAAAAGTACACTAACTTCATTAAGGGCAAAATTTTGATGTGGTGGAAATTACGTCTCAACTTTCTTCTCTCTTCTTTATTCAGATCCCCATTAGCTTCCAGAAGCAGTTGCTAGTTGGACAGCAGGGATACTCCGATCGATAGGCCACCGATCCGTATTAGCCAGTATTTATGTCCAGTGGTGATGGGTAATTTGGCAGACTGCATAAATCAAAGGCTTATGTTGCAAAAGAAGCGAGGCTCATTTAAGACTTCAGCAGCACTGTCATGGCATCAGGAGTGTGGGGAATACTGGCATAGTGTTGAAAGACACAATCTTGATTCAGCAGTTAAGAACGATGCAGTGGGAGAGGTATGGTGAATATGAAATGTTTGTGTACTGGACAGTTAAAGGTGCTAGAAGCAATGTTTTTCATGGAAAAGTATGCAAAACAAAATGTCCTACTCCCTGAAATATATGAATGAAATAAGTGTTGTGATATCTTACTGGTCTCTGGGACAGCTCTAGACTAGCTTCTCAGTCTATGCCAGACATAACATCAGCAACAATCAGCAATAACAGCAGTTACAAGATATGGTGTAATAGCACCATAGAGTCCAGAATCATGCGCTCTTTCTCCACTTTCCTTTCATCTCTTGCCCTAATAAGAGAGTGCATGTTTCGCTCATTAAAATTCAAGCAGCAACAAGTGAAAAATGAACTATTAACACCTTACACCCTGAAGGCATTTCTGAGGATTTCATTCTTAAATGACATACATTTTTAGAAAACCTCTCATGATACAACACTGCTGACAAAACACTAAAAATACACTTCAGTTATTATTCACATTTGACATTATACCTTTTAGACAGTATGTATGAAATGTGGTGTTGTTCTTCAACATGTCAACTACACCAGGGGAAAAATGTGTTGAATAATGTATTCATTTATACATTTATAAAATGACACTTATTACAACAAAACTCATGTATCTTTAATCACACAACGTCATATGAACAACCAATAACTGCACCGTAGCTGCTTGATTAAAGTCTCACAGGTGTAGAGTAACATGACATAACAGTAACAGTTCTAGAGACCGTTTAGATTATTTATGTAATGTAATGTTTTACTTTGGGATTGCGAGACTTCAACAGTTCTCATTTCATTTCACGCTGGACATTAATAACTTGCACATCAGTATAATATTGCTTCTATTCTAGACTATAACTGAAGTGTTGTATGTTGTGCATTGTAGATGCAAAAGAGCCGACTCATAATACTCATGAGTTCACAAATCAAAATACACAGGTAGTGGGCAGCACTGCTGCAGCAATGCACTGCAGGAAACACTGTCAGAGTATTTCAGTACAGTGTTCAAGCCGCATCTGCGAAAAATTGCATGTAGAGGAACCGAAAGTTATAAAGATCATTCGATTCTGGTATTTTTTAAATAATGGACCAGAATGTGACAGTCGAGGAGTGACCACACATATAAACTGCCCCACAGCATTGCCATTAACCATTGCACTGACTTGCATACCCAATACAGACTCCCACAAACACATGTACACATTAATACAGACTTGTTAAAGGATTGTAGCAAGTTGAATATTTTATAGGTTTACCGTTAATATTTTGAGAGTGCAAAAGGCAGTAATAATGACAATGTTAAATTAGTCTACTTACTGCTCCATTACTGGGGAACCACCACAAAGAACCAGCTCCCAGTTCCCAACCCTAATCCTAAATAACGGTTGACATTTTAATAGTAACAGTATTTTATATAATGTTTAAATATTTGTATTGTGAATTGGAAATAAAGGTTTATTGTTTGGAACTTCATTTACATATTGCATTGGGGTTTATAAAAAAAAGTTCACATTTACCACTTTATTACGCTTTCATTCTGCTTTGTAGTCAGAAATCACAATTATTTGATTCTATTGACAGCTAAAGTTTCTCCTCAACACTGTCGGCTTTAGCTTGTTCACTGGAGGCAATATTCTTTGTAAAACTGCTTATGAAAAGTACAACTTGGCAATCCCAAAATCTACTTTTGTTTTCCACGGAAGAATAAGATTATGGAAAAACTTGACGGTGAGAATGTAATAATTCTATGCCTTTAACACAAAGAAACTTGGTTATTGCTGGTCCACAATCAAAAAAATCAGTCTATATATCTGTGAAAAAGATGAGGTTTGTAAGTGGTCAGTAAACCCACTGACCTCCTCTGCTCAGTTTGTCAGTTCTGGACCAAACAGTTCAAGTATACAGAGGAGATGTGTAGAAAAGTGACTCTTTCCTACAAACCACAACCTTCTCTCTCGTCCTGCATTTAGTTTTGGTGGAGCATGAATGTGCAGTTGTTCATGTGTTCAATGAAGTGTGCTCTATGAAGTGTGCATGTGTGTTGGAGAACAGAACTTACTGTCAGAGGCAGCGCGGCCATTGGGCAGAGATCCCAAATCAACAACCAGACCATCCAGGCAGACGTTGAGCTCACCGCCTGCTACAACTGAGCCTTTGTTCTCCGTCTGCAGAACCAGACTGAGCTGAACGTTCTCCACTGCCAGAAAGAGACACATTCACGTGTCAGCAAATACATTTTATTTTACATTCTCTACATTTCATTTACATTCACTTCATTTAACAAGATAGATTCTTTGTTTTGTCATTTTTTATGGCTGAAATGAGAACAGGTAAAAGGGGGTTTGGGTAACACTGGAATCTGACTAATATCAGCTTTTCCTACCTCACAATCATATGTGTCAAGAGCTGGAGAATAATCCAGGTCATTTCCTCTTTCACAGCACAGATCTCCAAAACCAACACAACCCCTTAAACACTGCATGAATGCAAGAATGTGTTTATTTTCTGACATAGTGATCTGTAGAACACATGTGATGACATAACTGCTGTGGGAACCTTACAAATGTAAGAACAACAATTAATGGTTTTCTATGTCATTTTGTGCAAATTTTGGAATATCGCTTAAAAATGCTGGATGGGAACATCAAGAAGTGAATGAAATCTCCAAAATGCACATAAAAAAAATGTACGATCGCTATAGGTGGAAACATTTTTATTCTGTAAGACAAAACTACAATGGAAATATGCCTATATTATTAATTAGGGATTTAAAGACTCACCGATTCGCATCGGCATAAAAGTAGACGATGTGACGCCTCAATTTAAAAAAGTGTGCATCGGATTCAAGTGGGCATTTGTATCGCAATGCATCGTTTCTAACATATTTGCATTGGTAAAAAATTATTTATTTATATATCATTATTAGTAGATGTGCTATCATTTTATCATTTGGAAAGTGACCAATATTTTATATGTAGATTGATTTCTCCTCTCTAAACTGTTTCTCAAGCGCGTTCTCTCATCACCACTGCTGCTACGTGAACATGACGTATCACAACACTACAGAGACCGAGGCGTGTCCTGAGAGTCACACAGAAATTAGATTAACATGGCAGAGGTAGAGCTGCATCTTCCACCAAATCATTTAAAATCTATTGTTTGAAAACACTTTAGGTTTTATAAGATAGATGAAAATTTGTATAAATCCCATGCAATTTGTAAAATATGTTGTGCCGCTATAAAATATACAGGCAGTACGACTAATACACTCACCTAAAGGATTATTAGGAACACCATACTAATACTGTGTTTGACCCCCTTTCGCCTTCAGAACTGCCTTAATTCTACGTGACATTGATTCAACAAGGTGCTGAAAGCATTCTTTAGAAATGTTGGCCCATATTGATAGGATAGCATCTTGCAGTTGATGGAGATTTGTGGGATGCACATCCAGGGCACGAAGCTCCCGTTCCACCACATCCCAAAGATGCTCTATTGGGTTGAGATCTGGTGACTGTGGGGGCCATTTTAGTACAGTGAACTCATTGTCATGTTCAAGAAACCAATTTGAAATGATTCAAGCTTTGTGACATGGTGCATTATCCTGCTGGAAGTAGCCATCAGAGGATGGGTACATGGTGGCCATAAAGAGATGGACATGGTCAGAAACAATGCTCAGGTAGGCCGTGGCATTTAAACGATGCCCAATTGGCACTAAGGGGCCTAAAGTGTGCCAAGAAAACATCCCCCACACCATTACACCACCACCACCAGCCTGCACATTGGAGGCATGATGGATCCATGTTCTCATTCTGTTCACGCCAAATTCTGACTCTACCATCTGAATGTCTCAACAGAAATCGAGACTCATCAGACCAGGCAACATTTTTCCAGTCTTCAACTGTCCAATGCAAATTGTAGCCTCTTTTTCCTATTTGTAGTGGAGATGAGTGGTACCCGGTGGGGTCTTCTGCTGTTGTAGCCCATCCGCCTCAAGGTTGTGCGTGTTGTGGCTTCACAAATGCTTTGCTGCATACCTCGGCTGTGACGAGTGGTTATTTCAGGCAAAGTTGCTCTTCTATCAGCTTGAATCAGTCGGCCCTTTCTCCTCTGACCTCTAGCATCAACAAGGCATTTTCGCCCACAGGACTGCCGCATGCTGGATGTTTTTCCCTTTTCACACCATTCTTTGTAAACCCTAGAAATGGTTGTGCGTGAAAATCCCAGTAACTGAGCAGATTAAGAAATACTCAGACCGGCCCGTCTGGCACCAACAACCATGCCACGCTCAAAATTGCTTAAATCACCTTTCTTTCCCATTCTGACATTCAGTTTGGAGTTCAGGAGATTGTCTTGACCAGGACCACACCCCTAAATGCATTGAAGCAACTGCCATGTGATTGGTTGATTAGATAACTGCATTAATGAGAAATTGAACAGGTGTTCCTAATAATCCTTTAGGTGAGTGTATAACAACACACTTAAATTGCCGACAAGATGTGAGTGCATAGACGTCTGTCTCACACACCTCGCCCTCGGATTCCGTACTGCTAGCAGGACGCCAGGTGAGCAAACGATTACACTTTTTTCACTCACCGCTGGCTAACAGATCAGCTCATTCCAACGCAATAACCGACGTGATCGCCTTTTTATTTGTAAGATATTCAGCGTTACAAAGAACGAGGGCCTTAAATTGTAAGGATACCCTAAAAAGTATCCTTAAATTGTTTCGCTGTTAAATGTGTAACTGGAGATAAAACAGGGAAAGAACGTCTTTTTTTTTATTAAATTCTTTCTTTTTTTTGCACTACAAGGGGCTGTTTGTGAAAGGGCCATGTGTTAGAAGTCAGAAGGGCACTTAAGGTAATTTATGATTTACAGTCATCCGTGGGGAACTCGGAGTAGAGCCGCTGCTCCTTTGCATCGAAAGGAGTCAGTTGAGGTGGTTTGGGCATCTGGTAAGGATGCCCCCTGGCCGCCTCCCTAGGGAGGTGTTTCAGGCACGTCCAGCTGGGAGGAGACCTTGGGGAAGACCCAGGATTAGGTGGAGAGATTACATCTCCACACTGGCCAGGGAACGCCTCGGGGTCCCCCAGTCAGAGCTGGTTAATGTGGCTCGGGATAGGGAAGTTTGGGGCCCCCTGCTGGAGCTGCTGCCCCAGCGATCCGACTTCAGATAAGCGGTTGAAGATGGATGGATGGATGTCTGTCTGTACCAAAGAAATAAAAGCAAACTATCTGTACCATATTGAATTCCATAGCATCATATTTTTTTCCATTGTATCCTATTGCATTGAATCGAAATCGGATCGCACTGCATCATAATAGGGGTGAATCGCATCCCATCGGTAGCTGCTTCATATGTATCTTTAATGTATCGTATCGTTGGCTATGCATCGAGATGCGTATCGCATCGGCCTCAGTTATAGAGATGCACATCCCTAGTATTAATATAGCATCAAAAGAGTCAAATTACTTTGCATCAAAAAGCCACATGAATACATCATTTGAACCGAGAATATCATCACATAGCATTTCAAACATTTCTGAGAAGTTTGGAGCAACAAAGTCTGTCATCAAAATGATTTGCTACTATTACCTCCCAGAACTGTCTGATAAGCTTTCACTCCCAGATATTAGACATCTGCCACATGTCAATTATTACATTTAATAAAAGAGCTTAAATTTCTATTTTCATTGCTATTTAGTGCCAAATTTCCCCAGAAGTGACAATTTTGTCCTCTTAAAACACATGGGATGGCGCCATAAGCTGGGTCTCCATCTAAATATTTTGAATTGAAACACTTTTCTAAAAATGTGACTAAAGAAAACGTGAATTTTCACGCATTTCCATCCACTACATCATCTGGAAGGAACAGCCTTGTCATGATGGAGCAGCTGAATTACCTCCTTGCTTTGGGTAGATTTGTATTTGCAGTATTGGAGCAAAAGTTGTATTAAATGCTGCCAGAAGACGCTGCAGAATAAGAGCAATATCTCAAATAATGTGGGCTGAAATGACTATGCCCACAAGCCTCCAGCCTTTGAATACCTGAGTGCGCCCATGCTCCAAACAGTTCTGACAGACTGTAAGGACCCACTTTAATGAACAGCTGTGGGTTAAACACTTAAGAATGTCCAGGGTTATGTTTGAAGAATTGCTTTGTTGTGAGAAGCAGAAACATGTGAGCAAATGGTCAAAACACATCATTGTTTTGTGAATAAACTGCTTCCATCACCTTAAAGGGGATCGATTATGCTATATTCACTTTTACGTGGTGTTTGTACATAAATGTGAGTCAGCAGTGTGTGTGCACAACCACCCTACAGTGTTAAAAGTCCACCCACTCCTCTTTCTTAAATTTCTATTCATCAAAAACAGAGTCTTCATGTACTCCCGGCATCAGAGCCACTGAAGACGCAGTGGACAAGTTTTGGTTTTTGAATTAAATGTGCCCCAAAACATAAAAAAATGTTTGTGCAAATCATTTTACACTGGACTGCTTTGTGAATGTCAATATAAAGCTTCTCAAGCATGGATCAGTACCAACTGTTCGTGTTCCAGCTTTATATCCTGAAGATGTATTGCATTTAATATTTTGTGAATGTTTGAAAATCGACTTTCTGAATGTGATTGTTAGCGGATTCCATGGCTAATGCAGCTAAAGTTAGCATTGTCTCTGATTGTATTCACGGAGACCAGATATGCACATATGTATATATATATATATATATATATATATATATATATATATATATATATATATATATATACATATATATAACCCTATCCATACAGATATGGCTGAACTCCGGTATTTACGCTGTCAGTCATATTGGTTCTGATTTGTTGTGGCTGTAGTATCCGAAACAAGAGCTGTAAAGGCACAGCCCTCTTCTGGAAAGGGGCGGGAAGCAGCAGCTCATTTGCATTTAAAGAGACACACACAAAATCAGCGTGTTTTTCATTCCACCCAAAAAGAGGCGTTTACAACATAGTATAATAAATGATCCGTGGGGTATTTTGATCTGAAACTTCACAGACACATTCTGGGGACACCTGAGACTTATATTACATCTTGTAAAAAGGGGCATAATAGGTCTCCTTAAATGCATAGTTTGACATATACAAAACTCCAGAAAATCCACCTCTGCCTAGCACAAACTTTTACGCATTTCTGTAAATTCCATTCAGGTTATCTTAAAGGGTCATGAAACACTAAACTACATTTTCTGAGATGTTACCAGATGTGTTACACATGATAAAAGACAATGCCAGAATCCATTCATTTTAAGAGAAATGTGGTTCATTTAAGAATGTTTTAAACTATTTTCATCTGGGTTTAAAATCAACATTGATTCAGCGTTTTCTGCGTCACATTATGTGCCGTTTCCATGTCCTATAGCGCATTGCAGCATCATAAGTTTCTTATCCAAAGAGAAAGTCTCAGGACTATTCATTAAATCACATGACCAGCACTTCAAGAACAAAGAAAGAAAGTCAGATAGACAGACGTTAAACCATGCCAGCTTCTTTGGCTATCTTGATGGCAAACCCAGCAATAGCTGCTGTGGCTTTTATTCCAAAGAAAGTCAGAAAACATTAAATACTGCAGAATATGCATATATGCCAAGTATAATTACTTAAAATAACTCTTTAATAATTAAGTTTGATCAGCTTAATTTTAAAAGTGTGTAAACACTTGTGTACAGTATATTACATTGCAAACCCTAAATAGAGTAAATCTAAGTAGGCCATTTTTCACAATACAGCACAGCACATCCAGGTTTCTGAAACTTATTAGGGTAGCTTTACAGGATGATGAAACCAAATTAGAAAAAAGGTTTGAATTAAAAAAAATATATGTTTTATCACTCATAAAACCTTTAATCGAAATGCTCATTCTAAAGGTGCGTACACACTGCCAGCGACATCGCGCGCGCGCCAGCGACTCAATACCATTCATTTTCAATGCGAGCACAGCGACTTCCGGCGACAAGAGCTGTCGCGACCGTTGGTGCTAGATGTGGGCGTGTCCAGCGACGCGACAAAGTTGAGAAAAGTTCAACTTTGGAGCGACTAATGGAAGCGACAGCCAATAGGAGAGACGACGGGAGAGCTCACGTGATCCTTCTCTCTCTCTCTCAGCTCCTGCAGTAATGGAAAGATGGATGAAAGGCTAATTCTTGCTGTTAGAAATTTCCCAGTGCTATATGATATGTCTCTTCCCACGTACAAGGACATTTTTAAGAAAAATACTGCGTGGAAAGGTGTATCTGAGATCGCGGGGATTTTATGGACCCAGACAGACCGGCATTTGCATTTTCGCAGGAGATAAACAGCCGCTATGGCAAACAGCACGCCTTGTTTCTCATTCATCTTTGATATAAAGCATTTTATGTACTGATTCCATTTCTATTTAGTCTTTTCCCTCCAAAATGTTTGTTTTTAGTGGCAAGAAAAGCGATTCGCTGTCAACAGCAATGGAATGGCATCCGTGAATGTCATTTATAAACGTTACTAGGCAACCAGTAGTGGGAACACCCACTAGCTACTTCACCACCAGCCACTGGCAACTTGCAGCGACAAAGTCGCTGGCAGTGTGTACGCACCTTAAAATGCTTGAAATGAGTTTTAAATACAAATATAAACTGTGCTTACATTGCATTTATGTAAGTAAAGGAAAAGTAGTGTCCAGTGTCCAGCATAATGTGACCTCTTTCAAAACTTATTAAAAGAATCTCAGCATACAGCTCATGGAGTTGGTTGAGGGAATGAACAGCGTGCAGAGCTGGAATCTACACAATAGGTGAATACTTTCATTTCAAAACAAAGTTCAAGGCCAGGGGCCGGATTCACGAAAATTATCTTAATGACCATTTTCTTCTTAATTTCTAACTTTTAAAAAAAAAAGTTAACAACATTTTGTATTTCTGGAAAAAAAAAAAAATACTTGTTAAGAAAGGTGTTATCTTTTTTCTTTAGATTGTTCTGAAGATTTTTTTTTTAAAGTGCTCCTCATTTTAACATCTCATCTATCAACAAATACCCAGTGCAATGGGGTGTATTATTATATACAGTTGAAGTCATAAGTTTTCATACACCTTAGCCAAATACATTTAAACTCATGTTTTAGGTCAGTTAGGATAACTACTTTAAGAATGTGAAATGCAGTGTTGTATAAAGTATCCATTTGTCATACTTGAGTAAATGTAAAGTTACTGATATAAAATTTACTGAAGTATCAAAAGTACATGTAAATTGCATAAATTATGGAACAGTTTATTAAACACATGGCAAATTGTTTGATTGGTGGTGCTCAACATTCACTCATCCTCAGGCCATCCCGGATGTGTATGACTTTCTTTCATCTGTAGAAAACAAGATATTTAGAAGAAAATTTCAACTCTATGGGTCAATTCAATGCAAGTGAATGGTGGCCAGACATTTCAAGATAGAAAAAGCACATTATGGGAGCATAAAGTTATTCATACTACTACAGTGGATAAATCTATATCCTCTGAAGCGATTCAGTTGGTTTTGGGTGAGATCAAACCAAATTGTAACTCATTTTCACTGTATGTCTTGCCATTGCAATCTCTAGGCACGATCATGATCTCAAGCTTGATTTCACTTTCTCATGCTTGACGCATGTGCAGAGTCCTAGACGGCGCTATAGGAAGTGTAATTGAGCTTGAAATACTGATCGCCAAGGAGACTGCTAATGTCAAGATTTATAGTCAAAAAAGGAGTTATAATTTGGTCTGTTCTCATCCACAACCAATTGGATCTGTTCAGAAGACATTGGTAAATCCACTGGAGTCTTATGGATTACACTTATGCTGCATTTATATGCTTTTTGGAGCTTCAAAGTCTGGCCACCATTCACTTACATTGAATTGACCTACAAAACAGCGATATTCTTCTGAAATTCTGCTGAAACACAGTTAAAACAACTTAACAGCAACAACTTGACAACCACCTAGAACACCCTGTAAACTGCAGAGCAATTAGCAAAACGACACAGAAAACAACTTAGCAACAGCAAAGTAACAATCTGGCAACTGCATACTGTAGCAATGCACCAAACAGACAGCAGAGATCACCTTGACAACTGTATAGCATGCCCTAGCAACCATCTAGAAAACCCTAGTAAGCACATACTGTAGCATAAATATGCTACAAAGCAAAAATAACACTTTAGCAACCACCAGAAAAATAGTTTTGCTTAGGCAAAGACCATTCACATCTTCATAAAATACCAAAATAAATAATTATGGACATATTCATGAGGAAATATCAAAATAAATATTACTGGACATTTACATGAGTGCTGGTAATTCTTAATTCACGTCATACCTCGTTTAAATGTAAAATATAAACCCATGTGATTGAATTTAATATGAACAGGTCTCCTGGAAAGGCTTTCATAATGTTTAAGCCTAAACTCATCAAATTAATTAGTCAAAAAAAAAAAAAAAAAGAAATTACATGAAAAGAATTCTTGTCCTCCCCAGAGGAGACAGACGACAGAATACACAATCTGGTGCGCTTCGCTTGTGATTTTGATTCAGATTCGTGATTCGCAAAACGAATAATTCAGAGTGCTTTTTGAATCTTTTTGTTAAGTTCAAAGGAATCAAATTTTAAAGATTTGAATCCTGGCGTCCCGCATCACTATCGGCGATCAGCATGTAATTTTACACGTACAGCTGCTATTTTTATGCTGTGTTAAGTCGCAAAAGTAACGAAAGGGTCTGGAGAAATGTATCTAAGTAAAAGTATACATTTTCTCTTCAAAGTGAAAGTGCAAAGAAATCAATAAAGTACAAACATTTTAAAACTGTACTTAAGTACAGTAACAAAGTATTTGTACTTCATTACTATACACCTCTGGTGAAATATCAGAATAATAGTAGAAAGAACTAGAAAAAAAAGTTCGTCGAGACAAACTTTAAGTTGGCTTGTGAAAGTTTGGACTAGAAAGTTTGAAGTTTAAAGTAGTTTGAAGTTTAAATTAGTTTAAATTAGTTTAAATGAGTTTAAAGTAGTTTATAGTTTAAAGTAGTTTGAAGTTTAAAGTAGTTTGAAGTTTAAAGTAGTTTGTAGTTTAAAGTTTAACTTAGTTGCTAGATAGATAGATGGACATACACACAGATAGACAGATAGATAGATAAATAGATAAAGACCATTAGATAGATAGAGACAGTGTGACCAGTGTAGTCTGATTCCCAAATTAATGACTCTAATGAGCCAGTTCTTTTGAATCTAAAATGTGAAACATACAGTGTGACCAGTGTAGTCTGATTCCCAAATTAATGACTCTAATGAGCCGGTTCTTTTGAATCTACAATGTGAAACTTACAGTGTGACCAGTTTAGTCTGATTCCCAAATGAATGACTCTAATGAGCCGGTTCTTTTGAATCTACAATGTGAAACATACAGTGTGACCAGTGTAGTCTGATTCCCAAATTAATGACTCTAATGAGCCAGTTCTTTTGAATCTAAAATGTGAAACATACAGTGTGACCAGTGTAGTCTGATTCCCAAATTAATGACTCTAATGAGCCGGTTCTTTTGAATCTACAATGTGAAACTTACAGTGTGACCAGTTTAGTCTGATTCCCAAATGAATGACTCTAATGAGCCGGTTCTTTTGAATCTAAAATGTGAAACATACAGTGTGACCAGTGTAGTCTGATTCCCAAATTAATGACTCTAATGAGCCGGTTCTTTTGAATCTACAATGTGAAACATACAGTGTGACCAGTGTAGTCTGATTCCCAAATTAATGACTCTAATGAGCCGGTTCTTTTGAATCTACAGTGTGAAACATACAGTGTGACCAGTGTAGTCTGATTCCCAAATTAATGACTCTAATGAGCCGGTTCTTTTGAATCTACAATGTGAAACATACAGTGTGACCAGTGTAGTCTGATTCCCAAATTAATGACTCTAATGAGCCGGTTCTTTTGAATCTACAATGTGAAACTTACAGTGTGACCAGTTTAGTCTGATTCCCAAATGAATGACTCTAATGAGCCAGTTCTTTTGAATCTACAGTGTGAAACATACAGTGTGACCAGTGTAGTCTGATTCCCAAATGAATGACTCTAATGAGCCGGTTCTACAGTGTAGTGTTAAAAAAGTTTAACTTAGTTGCTAGATAGATAGATAGATAGATAGATAGATAGATAGATAGATAGATAGATAGATAGATATTTACCCTTAGATATATAGAGAGATAGATATAGATAGATAGATATTTATCCTCAGATAGATAGATAGATAGATAGATAGAGAGAGAGATAGATATTTACCCTCAGATAGATAGATAGATAGATAGATAGATATTGACCCTCAGATAGATGCTAGCACGTTTTTAGCATGTTTTAGCGTGTGGCTAGGAAGATTTTAGGTCATTACTTTTTGGCTGCTTTATAAAAGAAATCCTCTGAGGGAGAGAGAGAGGGAGAGATGCAGGGCTGACAGGCCCTTTTTGTCTGTGTGTGTGAAAATGTCAGTTAGAATTTGAATTTCTGAACATTCCGCAATGTTAAGTCAATGGGAGTTTTTTCCGAGTTTGATCGTCATTTTTAGGAAAACCGTAAGTCCGATCAGTTAGAAAAGATATAGCACACTATTCGGAATTAGTTTGAAGGTCTGTGCCGAGTTTGGTGCCTGTAGCTTAAAAGCTCTAGGAGGAGTTAGATATAGAAATTTCAGAGTAAGAAGAATAATAATAACTAGAAAAAGTTCGTCGAGACAAACTTTAAGTTGGCTTGTGAAAGTTTGGACCAGAAAGTTTGAAGAAGTTTAAAGTAGTTTGAAGTTTAAAGTAGTTTGAAGTTTAAAGTAGTTTGTAGTTTAAACGTAGTTTAAAGTTTAAATAGTAGTTTAAAGTAGTTTGTAGTTTAAGTTAGTTTAAAGTTTAAAGTAGTTTGTAGTTTAAAGTCGTTTAAAGTTTAACTTAGTTGCTAGATAGACAGATAGATAGATAGACACTCAGATAGATAGTTAGATAGAGAGATAGATAGATAGATATTTACCCTCAGATAGATAGATAGATATTTACCCTCAGATAGATAGATAAATAGATAGAGAGAGAGAGATAGATATTTACCCTCAGATAGATAGATAGATATATATATTGACCCTCAGATAGATAGATAGATAGATAGACAGACAGATAGATGCTAGCACGTTTTTAGAATTTTTTAGCACTTCGCTAGGCGATTCTAGCACGTTTTTAGCATTTTTTAGCACTTCGCTAGGCGATGCTAGCATGTGTTAGCATGATGCTAGCACATTTTTAGAATGATTTAGCACTTCGCTAGGCGATGCTAGCATGTGTTAGCATGATGCTAGCACGTTTTTAGCATTTTTTAGCACTTCGCTAGGCGATGCTAAGCATGTGTTAAGCATGATGCTAACACGCTTTTAAGCATGTTTTAACGACTTCGCTAGGCGATGCTAACATGTGTTAACATGATGCTAAGCACGCTTTTAGCATGTTTTAAGCACTTCGCTAGGCGATGCTAAGATGTGTTAAGCATGATGCTAAGACGCTTTTAAGCATGTTTTAAGACTTCGCTAGGCGATGCTAGCATGTGTTAAGCATGATGCTAACACGTTTTTAGCATGTTTTAAGCACTTCGCTAGGCGATGCTAAGCATGTGTTAAGCATGATGCTAAGAAGTTTTTAGCATTTTTAACACCTCGCTAGGCGATGCTAAGCATGTGTTAAGCATGATGCTAAGACGCTTTTAGCATGTTTTAGCACTTCGCTAGGCGATGCTAAGCATGTGTTAAGATGATGCTAAGACGCTTTTAGCATGTTTTAACACTTCGCTAGGCGATGCTAACATGTGTTAAGCATGATGCTATTACGTTTTTAAGCATGTTTTAAGCACTTTGCTAGGCGATGCTAAGCATGTGTTAAGCATGATGCTAAGACGTTTTTACCATGTTTTAAGCACTTCGCTAGGCGATGCTAAGCATGTGTTAAGCATGATGCTAAGACGCTTTTAGCATGTTTTAAGCACTTCGCTAGGCGATGTTAGCATGTGTTAAGCATGATGCTAAGACGCTTTTAAGCATGTTTTAACGACTTCGCTAGGTGATGCTAAGCATGTGTTAGCGATGATGCTAAGACGCTTTTAGCATGTTTTAGCACTTCGCTAGGCGATGTTAAGCATGTGTTAAGCATGATGCTAAGCACGTTTTTAGCATTTTTTAGCACTTCGCTAGGCGATGCTAAGACGTTTTTAGCATGTTTTAAGCACTTCGCTAGGCGATTTTAGCATGATGCTAAGCACATTTTTAGCTTGTTTTAAGCACTTCGCTAGTCAATGCTAGCATGTGTTAGCATGATGCTAAGCACGTTTTTAGCATGTTTTAGCGTGTGGCTATGAAGATTTTAGGTCATTACTTTTTGGCTGGTTGATAAAAGAAATCCTCTGAGGGAGAGAGAGAGGGAGAGATGCAGGGCTGACAGGCCCTTTTTGTCTGTGTGTGTGAAAATGTCAGTTGGAATTTGAATTTCTGAACATTCCGCAATGTTAAGTCAATGGGAGTTTTTTCCGAGTTTGATCGTCATTTTTAGGAAAACCGTAAGTCCGATCAGTTAGAAAAGATATAGCACACTATTCGGGATTAGTCTGAAGGTCTGTGCCGAGTTTGGTGCCTGTAGCTTAAAAGCTCTAGGAGGAGTAGCGTATAGAAATTTCTGAGTAAGAATAATAATAATAATAATAAGTTTAAATAGGATTTCAGTAAGTTGGCTTTCACAAGCCAACTTAACTAGAAAAAGTTCGTCGAGACAAACTTTAAGTTGGCTTGTGAAAGTTTGGACCAGAAAGTTTGAAGAAGTTTAAAGTAGTTTGAAGTTTAAAGTAGTTTGAAGTTTAAAGTAGTTTGTAGTTTAAATTAGTTTAAAGTTTAAAGTAGTTTGTAGTTTAAACGAGTTTAAAGTTTAAAGTAGTTTGAAGTTTAAAGTAGTTTATAGTTTAAACGAGTTTAAAGTTTAAATTAGTTTGTAGTTTAAATTAGTTTAAAGTTTAAAGTAGTTTGTAGTTTAAAGTAGTTTAAAGTTTAACTTAGTTGCTAGATAGACAGATAGATAGATAGACACTCAGATAGATAGTTAGATAGAGAGATAGATAGATAGATATTTACCCTCAGATAGATAGATAGATATAGATAGATAGATATTTACCCTCAGATAGATAGATAAATAGATAGAGAGAGAGAGATAGATATTTACCCTCAGATAGATAGATAGATAGATATATATTGACCCTCAGATAGATAGATAGATAGATAGACAGACAGATAGATGCTAGCACGTTTTTAGAATTTTTTAGCACTTCGCTAGGCGATGCTAGCACATTTTTAGCATTTTTTAGCACTTCGCTAGGCGATGCTAGCATGTGTTAGCATGATGCTAGCACGTTTTTTGCATTTTTTAGCACTTCGCTAGGCGATGCTAGCATGTGTTAGCATGATGCTAAGCACGTTTTTAGCATTTTTTAGCACTTCGCTAGGCGATGCTAAGCATGTGTTAAGCATGATGCTTAGCAAGTTTTTAGCATTTTTTAACACTTCGCTAGGCGATGCTAAGCATGTGTTAAGCATGATGCTTAAGACGTTTTTAGCATTTTTTAGCACTTCGCTAGGCGATGCTAAGCATGTGTTAAAATGATGCTAAGCACGTTTTAAGCATGTTTTAACACTTCGCTAGGCGATGCTAACATGTGTTAAGCATGATGCTATGTACGTTTTTAGCATGTTTTAAGCACTTTGCTAGGCGATGCTAAGCATGTGTTAAGCATGATGCTATAGACGTTTTTACCATGTTTTAAGCACTTCGCTAGGCGATGCTAAGCATGTGTTAAGCATGATGCTAAGCACGTTTTTAGCATGTTTTAAGCACTTCGCTAGGCGATGTTAAGCATGTGTTAAGCATGATGCTAAGACGTTTTTAGCATGTTTTAAGCACTTCGCTAGGTGATGCTAAGCATGTGTTAAGCATGATGCTAAGACGTTTTTAGCATGTTTTAAGCACTTCGCTAGGCGATGTTAGCATGTGTTAGCATGATGCTTAGCATGACGTTTTAAGCATGTTTTAACGACTTCGCTAGGCGATGCTAAGACGTTTTTAGCATGTTTTAGCACTTCGCTAGGCGATTTTAGCATGATGCTAGCACATTTTTAGCTTGTTTTAGCACTTCGCTAGTCAATGCTAGCATGTGTTAAGCATGATGCTAAGCACGTTTTTAGCATGTTTTAGCGTGTGGCTATGAAGATTTTAGGTCATTACTTTTTGGCTGGTTGATAAAAGAAATCCTCTGATGGAGAGAGAGAGGGAGAGATGCAGGGCTGACAGGCCCTTTTTGTCTGTGTGTGTGAAAATGTCAGTTGGAATTTGAATTTCTGAACATTCCGCAATGTTAAGTCAATGGGAGTTTTTTCCGAGTTTGATCGTCATTTTTAGGAAAACCGTAAGTCCGATCAGTTAGAAAAGATATAGCACACTATTCGGGATTAGTCTGAAGGTCTGTGCCGAGTTTGGTGCCTGTAGCTTAAAAGCTCTAGGAGGAGTAGCGTATAGAAATTTCTGAGTAAGAAGAATAATAATAATAATAATAAGTTTAAATAGGATTTCAGTAAGTTGGCTTTCACAAGCCAACTTAATAATAATAAGTTTAAATAGGATTTCAGTAAGTTGGCTTTCACAAGCCAACTTAATAATCACAAGCCAACTTAACTAGAAAAAAAAGTTCGTCGAGACAAACTTTAAGTTGGCTTGTGAAAGTTTGGACCAGAAAGTTTGAAGAAGTTTAAAGTAGTTTGAAGTTTAAATTAGTTTAAATTAGTTTAAAGTTTAAAGTAGTTTATAGTTTAAATTAGTTTGTAGTTTAAATTAGTTTGAAGTATAAATTAGTTTGTAGTTTAAATTAGTTTGAAGTTTAAATTAGTTTAAAGTAGTTTATAGTTTAAAGTAGTTTATAGTTTAAATGAGTTTAGTTTAAATTAGTTTAAAGTTTAACTTAGTTGCTAGATAGATAGATAGATAGATAGATAGATAGATAGACAGACACTCAGATAGATAGAGAGATAGATAGATATTTACCCTCAGATAGATAGATAGATAGATCAATAGATAGATAGACATTGACCCTCAGATAGATAGATAGACAACAGACAGACAGAGAGACAGATAGATAGATAGATAGATAGATAGATAGATAGATAGATAGATAGATAGATATTGACCCTCAGATAGATAGATAGATAGATAGATAGATAGATAGATGGATTGATTGATTGATTGATTGATTGATTGATCGATACTTGCTACCCTGAGTCCCAAGAACAAAGCCAGAAGTCTTTATGTTGTTCAGTTGCAGAGATATGTGATTTGTTACTCGGTTGCTAGGGTAACCCCATCTGGTTGTTAGGCAGTCACCATAGTGATACTTATCAAGTGTTCTTGACATCCTGATTGAAATAAACCAACCCAGAACTCTCTACGATTTTCTGGTCCAGGGATATGTGATTTGTTACTCGGTTGCTAGGGTAACCCAATGTGGTTGCTAGACAGTTACCATAGTGATACATATCAAGTCTCATTGACATCCTGATTGAAATAAATCAACCCAGAAGTCTCTATGATTTTCTGGTGCAGAGATATTTTATTTGTTACTCGGTTGCTAGGGTAACCCCATCTGGTTGCTAGGCAGTTACCTTAGTGATACTAATGAAGTGTCCTTGCCATCCTGATTGAAATAAGTCAATCCGAAGTCTCTACGTTTTTCTGATGCAGAGATATGTGATTTGTTACTCGGTTGCTAAGGTAACCCCATGTGGTTGCTAGGCAGTTACCATAGTGATACTTATCAAGTCTCCTTGCCATCCTGATTGAAATAAATCAACCCAGAAGTCTCTCTGATTTTCTGGTGCAGAGATATGTGATTTGTTACTCGGTTGCTAGGGTAACCCCATGTGGTTGCTAGGCAGTTACCATAGTGATACTAATGAAGTCTCCTTGCCATCCTGATTGAAATAAATCAACCCTGAAGTCTCTCTGATTTTCTGGTGCAGAGATATGTGATTTGTTACTCGGTTGCTAGGGTAACCCCATGTGGTTGCTAGGCAGTTACCATAGTGATACTTATCAAGTCTCCTTGCCATCCTGATTGAAATAAATGAACCCAGAAGTCTCTCTGATTATCTGGTGCAGAGATATGTGATTTGTTACTTGGTTGCTAGGGTAACCACATCTGGTTGCTAGGCAGTTACCATAGTGATACTAATGAAGTCTCTTTGCCATCCTGATTGAAATAAGTCAATCCGGAAGTCTCTACGTTTTTCTGATGCAGAGATAAGTGATTTGTTACTCGGTTGCTAAGGTAACCCCATGTGGTTGCTAGGCAGTTACCATAGTGATACTTATCAAGTCTCCTTGCCATCCTGATTGAAATAAATGAACCCAGAAGTCTCTCTGATTTTCTGGTGCAGAGATATAGTTATTGCTAAACGGTTGCTAGGGTACTCTGTTTAGTTGCTAGGAGTGGCTTGACCATTGCCAATCATGAAACTCCAAAGGCTGCTTGTCAGTATGAATGATATAAACCAACTCCCATGCCTCTGTGACATTCAGAATGGAAGATATCCCTCTATGGATTTTGGTTGTTAAGGTGCTCGACAATGGTTGCTAGGGAGGGGCTAGGAAGTGTTGAGGTGATTCATGATTGGCTGTTTGCTGCCCCGAGTCAAACGAGACCACCCTTGTGTTTCTATGACACTTCTATCCAGAGATATCCCTTTGATATCTTTCATTAGAAGTCTATGGGAGTTGTTGCTAAGGTGCTTTAAATTGTTGCTAGGGCGTGGCTTGATAGCTTCACAATGATCCCGAGAGACTGATTGGTCGTCTGAGTAAAATGAGCCCGCCCCTTGTCTCTATGACACTGTGATCCAGAGCTATGTTCAATACAAAATCCAGGGCTGACAGGCCCTTTTTGTCTGTGTGTGTTCCCAAATTAATGACTCTAATGAGCCGGTTCTTTTGACTCTACAGTGTGAAACATAGTGTGACCAGTGTAGTCTGATTCCCAAATTAATGACTCTAATGATCCAGTTCTTTTGACTCTACAATGTGAAACATACAGTGTGACCAGTGTAGTCTGATTCCCAAATTAATGACTCTAATGATCCAGTTCTTTTGACTCTACAATGTGAAACATACAGTGTGACCAGTGTAGTCTGATTCCCAAACTAATGACTCTAATGAGCCAGTTCTTTTGACTCTACAATGTGAAACATACAGTGTGACCAGTGTAGTCTGATTCCCAAATTAATGACTCTAATGAGCCAGTTCTTTTGAATCTACAATGTGAAACATACAGTGTGACCAGTTTAGTCTGATTCCCAAATGAATGACTCTAATGAGCCAGTTCTTTTGAATCTACAATGTGAAACATAGTGTGACCAGTTTAGTCTGATTCCCAAATGAATGACTCTAATGAGCCAGTTCTTTTGAATCTACAATGTGAAACATACAGTGTGACCAGTGTAGTCTGATTCCCAAATGAATGACTCTAATGAGCCAGTTCTTTTGAATCTACAATGTGAAACATACAGTGTGACCAGTGTAGTCTGATTCCCAAATGAATGACTCTAATGAGCCGGTTCTTTTGAATCTACAGTGTGAAACATACAGTGTGACCAGTGTAGTCTGATTCCCAAATGAATGACTCTAATGAGCCAGTTCTACAGTGTAGTGTTAAAAAGTTTAACTTAGTTGCTAGATAGATAGATAGATAGATAGATAGATAGATAGATAGATAGATAGATAGATAGATAGATAGATAGATAGATAGATAGATATTTACCCTTAGATAGATGCTAGCACGTTTTTAGCATGTTTTAGCGTGTGGCTAGGAAGATTTTAGGTCATTACTTTTTGGCTGCTTGATAAAAGAAATCCTCTGAGGGAGAGAGAGAGGAGAGATGCAGGGCTGACAGGCCCTTTTGTCTGTGTGTGTGAAAATGTCAGTTGGAATTTGAATTTCTGAACATTCCGCAATGTTAAGTCAATTGGAGTTTTTTCCGAGTTTGATCGCCATTTTTAGGAAAACCGTAAGTCCGATCAGTTAGAAAAGATATAGCAACTCGAGTCAGAACAGTTTGAGTGTCTGAGCCGAGTTTGGAGTATGTGGAGTTAAAGCTCTAGGAGGAGTTAGATATAGAAATTTCACCGCTAAGAAGAATAAGCGGAATAATAATAAGTTTAAGTAGGATTTCAGTAAGTTGGCTTTCACAAGCCAACTTAATAATAATAATAATAATAATAATAAGTTTAAATAGGATTTCAGTAAGTTGGCTTTCACAAGCCAACTTAATAATAATAATAATAATAAGTTTAAATAGGATTTCAGTAAGTTGGCTCTCACAAGCCAACTTAATAATACGTATGTGAGATTACAATAGTGATGCTTTGCAAGCACCACTAATAATAAGTATGTGAGATTACAATAGTGATGCTTTGCAAGCACCACTAATAATAAGTATGGCGAATAACAATAGTGATGCCTTGCCTTTGGCAAGCACCACTAATAAGTATGGCGAATAACAATAGTGATGCCTTGCCTTTGGCAAGCACCACTAAATAAGTATGTGAGATTACAATAGTGATGCTTTGCAAGCACCACTAATAATAAGTATGTGAGATTACAATAGTGATGCTTTGCAAGCACCACTAAAAATAAGTATGTGAGATTACAATAGTGATGCTTTGCAAGCACCACTAATAATAAGTATGTGAGATTACAATAGTGATGCTTTGCAAGCACCACTAATAAGAATCGGAATAATAATAAGTTTAAGTAGGATTTCAGTAAGTTGGCTCTCACAAGCCAACTTAATTATTTATTTCAGCTTTTATTTCTTTCATCACATTTCCAGTGGGTCAGAAGTTTACATACTTTATTAGTATTTGGTAAAACTTTGGGAAGTCTTCCACAAGCATCTCGCAATAAGTTTCTGGAATTATGGCCCATTCCTCCAGACAGAACTGGTGTAACTGAGTCAGGTTTGTAGAACACAAATTTTCTATCAGATTGAGGTCAGGACTTTGTGATGGGCGCTCCAATACCTTGACTTTGTTGTCCTTAAGCCATTTTGCCACAACTGTGGAGGTATGCTTGTCCATTTGGAAGACCCATTTGCGACAAGCTTTAACTTCCTGGCTGATGTCTTGATATGTTGCTTCAATATATCCACATCATTTTCCTTCCTCATGTTGTCATCTATTTTTGTGAACCCCAAAACATGATGCTGCCACCCCCATGCTTCACAGTTGGGATGGTGTTCTTCAGCTTGCAAGCCTCACCATTTTTCCTTCAAACATAATGATGGTCATAATGGAAAAAAGTTAAACTTTTGTTTCATCAGACCAAAGGAATTTCTCCAAAAAGTAAGATCTTTGTCCCCATGTGCACTTGCAAACTGTAGTCAAAACGATAGTTTTTATTGCGGTTTTGGAGCAAGTAGGCCTTAAAATACATCCACAGGTACACCTCCAATTCAGTACACCTCCTATCAGAAGCTAATTGACAAATTGTCAAAAGGCTTGACATCATTTTCTGGAATTTTCCAAGCTGCTTAAAGGCAGTTAACTTAGTGAATGTAAACTTCTGACCCACTAGAATTGTGATATAGTCAATTAAAAGTGAAACAATCTGTCTGTAAACAGTTGTTGGAAAAATTACTTGTGTCATGCATAAAGTAAATGTCCTAAACGACTTGCCAAAACTATAGTTTTCTAATATGAAATCTGTGGAGTGGTAAAAAAAATGAGTTTTAATGACCCGTGTAAATTCTGACTTCAACTGTATACTTGCAGCAGCCAAACATATTTGGAATATTGCAAAAGTGAAATTTAAAAAAGTAAAATCAGCGCACGGAAGCAAACAGAACCGAACTTGGAGCACATCTGTTACTCGGCACAGAACCGCTCTGAAAACACTGTAATAATGCACTAACACAGTACAGCACAGCCTCTTCTACTTTACTGCTTCATCAAAACATGATCTGTTTTGTGTTTCATCTTAATATTACTGGTTTTATTGTCCTATTCAAAGGTCTAATATCACTGGCATTGATTTGAACCCTTATGAGCAAAAGCTGCAGCCTCAATACAGGTTTGTGGAGTTTCATAATCCATTGAACATAACAGAGACTCTTCTGTTCGTGCGCGCGCGTGTGTGTGTGTGTGTGCGTGCGTGCACTTACTCTTGCCATCGTGTGTTCGTAGAGTGTCCAGTAAGTCAATAGTGGCGCTGCCTAAAAGCTCCTTCCTCAAAGTGTGACAACTCCACAACCTCAGGTCTAAACGACTCTGAGGAGTCACATTCCTGTGGAAAAAAAATATTAATCTTACAGAAGCCTTCATGCAGATGTATAACTGTTTAACCTCGCATTAGTTCTTACAGTAATATCTGTATCTTTCATAACGCAAACATGTTTGAGTAGAGATTTTCAGAAAAATTTCACAAATATTAAATAAATGTCTTTGCACTCTTAGTGTGAAGAAACCAAGGGTAAAACAACTAAGATTGATAGAAGGAACAGACCGATTGATTGATTGCAAGGGGAACGTTTTTGTTTCCTTGAAATCAGTAATACATTATAAAATAGCTGTGTATCATGTCGAAGGCTGTTGCTAGGTAGGACGTGTAGAATGTGGTATACTGAGTGTCCTCAACTTGGAATTATATTAGTTTAAATGAAACAATCTCTGTAGGACAAACGGAAACGGAACGTAATATGGTTGCTATGACAGCACACATGTCTAGCGCTCAGCCTGCACGAGCGCTCTGAAGGGAATCTCTGAGGTAAGCTTTAACAATGTAAAGGGGAAAAGAAAACGGATTATGTGGCTGTACATTTATATTTTATAATACTATATTTGACTTTTATTTTAAAGTATTATTATTTTCAATTGTTTATACACCCATCCACTCTGATACACCGTTTTTCAAAGATATTTTGTTCGTTTACACAAAGAAATGTGGGTTGTGAGTACCCATGAAGTATACACCTCAAGCATCCTCCGAATTCCAGTGAAAAAAGGTGGCATTTGAAGGCTGCATTCTGAGTGTCCTACCTGCATTTCTGAAACGAGAAAGTCTCGACGATGACATATGCAACCTTCAAATGCGACCTCCAGAGCGTGCAGCCTTCGAATCGAGACACAGCTATAATGCCATATTGGCAACTAGGAGCTGTCTTACAGGGTGAGGTCCTCATTCCACTGCAACTCGAGATGTCCCGTGCATTTGCCTGTTTTTTTTGTTTCACTGGTCAAACCGTCAGCAGTCACCTCCACAAACGAACTCAAACGAGAGTGACGACTTGGCAGCTTCGGAGACTGAGGCTTAGCTGACAACACTAAGAGAAAAGAGTAGAATAGAATTACAACACACAACCAAACACAAAATTCATTAGCACAGAAAACAGAAAAGAACAGAATTAGATCACAGTAGATTACAATAAAAATATAATAAAATACAACACCGAATAGAATAAAAACATGAGTAACAATCAAACTTCAGGCAGGAAGTGCGTCATTGTTTACAAGAAGGAGCGCTTTACAGAAGTTGAATTGTCTTTGCTGTAGATTTGTATTTGTAGAAGTGTATTGTTCAAAATAGTCATTTGCTGTGTGTATTCTGAATGCTTCAACCTTCAGAAACCCCAAAGAAAAAAATACGCCGGGAAAAATCTAAACTTTTCATTGATTGCCTCTACATCATGAGCGATTGAAGCTCTGGCTTATCCCGCTGAACCTGGATATCAGTACACCCCTACATTCTCTGAAATATTAGGGGGTGTGCAGTAAATATTTTACCCCTGAGGATTTCAGACCACCGAAGAAAGAAAGGGTCGATATCTGAATTCATCGGCAGGAAACATTGTTTACAATGTTTTTTATTATTATTATTATTTGGAAATTATTTCTTATTTTATTTTATATTGTTTTGAAATTGTTTTGTGAATAGCGCTTGGTCTGTGGTCTGTGCAAGTTTCTCTCGTAAACAATGACACGCTTCCTGACTCCTCCTCCACGTGGCACGTGACCTTACCAACGAGGTTATGTCATTCCTCTCATGAGCGCGCATCACAGAGATGTATGGAAGTGAACATTTGTAGATAAAAAGTACAGCATATAAGTATTGTTTTGTTTCTAAAAATAATCAATCGTTTGGGTTCAGAAGAACTTTATTTGTCGACTGATGTCGTTTTAAACATAACTTGTTTAAAGGATGAGGCCAGAAATGAAATCCTAAAAATCTTATATTCTGTTTTGATGAAGAAAGTAACTCTGATACGTCTTGGATGGTCTGAGGGTGAGTAAATTATCAGCAAATTTTCATTTGCTGATAATTTTCATTTTGGGTGAATTATTCCTTGAAATCTGAAGTGTGTCACCTTTTCAGTGTTAAAATATTTCTATCACAACTGAGAGACAACTGTAAGTGAGCTGCTCGTAGGTTCATTTTCTGTAAACACTGTCACTATTAAAATTCCTCTTTGTTTGAGCAACACTTCCAGCCAGACACAACAACATTGACTAAATCAATGGCGTGAGTTGGGCGCAGGACCTTGTTTGTTTGACCAAGGATGGACGTATTCGGAAAGCTGTTTGAAAAGAATGTTGAATTTTGCTGTTCTGTTCAGTGTGCTAGTGGTGCAGAAATTACACACTTCAGGTTTAAAGGTGAAGTATGTAACTTTTTCATTGTTAATATACTTTCTTCTTTCCCAGCTTAATATGCAGCTACAACTATAAGCCATTAATAGGTAAATTTTTTCAAAAACTGTAAACACGGTGTCTCTGTGGCACTACAAAAATCCCTGTGTTTATTTTGAGTGACTCGCTTAGACACACCCAACAATGTTACTCAACCAATGGTGTGAGTTGGGGGCGGGACTACAACCGCAGATGAGAGGCGTATTCAGAAAGCGGTTTTGAAAACATTGTTTATTTTTGTAATTCCATTCGGTGGCGCTAGTGTTGCAGAAATTGCATACTTCCGCTTAAAGACTGCTGACATATCATATATCCAAAGCTCAAGACCAGATACTTCTTCAACTGAGTCAATATTCACTTTTATTACCATGGAATACAAACTAAAATGCACAAAAGCTTTGGCTGATACCCATTTTAACACACACACAAATGAAAACTAAAAGCTGATATTGATATTTTGCCAGAATGAGGTAAAAAAAAAAAGGTTTTAAATAAATAATTACATCTGTTGAACACATGATTTTAAAAACCAATTTTTAAAGTGCTGTAAGTGATTTTTTTCATGGAAAGGTATGCAAAAAATGTTACTACTCCCTGAGAGATATTATGGTAAATGGTCTGCACTTATATATCGCCTTTTTAACCGTAGCGGTATTCAAAGCGCTTTATACTGCGTCTCATTCTCCCATTCACACACACATTCACACACACCAATGATGGCAGAGCTGCCATGCAAGGCACTAGCCTACCATTGGGAGCAACTTGGGGTTCAGTGTCTTGCCCAAGGACACTTCAGCATGTGGAGTCGTGTGGGCCGGGAATTGAACCGTAAACCTGTGATTAGTGGACAACCCGCTCTACCACCTGAGCCACAGCCATCCCAGTATTACTGAAATAAGTGTTGAAAGATAAACAAAAATTTGTCTGCGAGCCGCACACAATGACACTTTCGATCTGTCTATTTTGCGTGTTCTCATAGTTTTGAAGTTGCAGCGAATTATTGAGACTTACTGCCATTTTTATTGTCGTTTATAACAGTTGTCAGTTGAGGGCGCCATTTTGTTGCTGTTGTTTTGAACAACCTTTTCTGCACAATTTCGGTCTCAATAAAGCTAATTTGGTATCTTTGGAGAGCAGGGTTTTATAAAGAGGGGGCGTGGCTCATCCATCGGCTCAGTCTCATTGACATAGAATGGCTAAAATCGTTTACAGCACATTTAATGTCATATTCTGATTTATAATTTGTCAGTTAAGGGTGCTATTTCGCTACTGTTGCGTTTGACAACCGTGAGAGCATGCTTTGTGTCGGTTTCAACTGTATCGATGCGTTGTTTTGGAAAGAGGGGGCGTGGCTAAATCAACGGCTTAGTTTCGTGGACGTTAGAACAACACCTTTAATATGACATTTGATGTTATTAATGGTCCAAGCACTGAAGGTGCTGGAACCCTATTGTATCCATTAGGATTTTCTTATTATTAGGGGTTCAAGCCTGAAGGGCTAGAAACCCTATTGTTTTTGCTCGGATTTGCTTTTATTAGGGGGGTTCAATCCCGATGGGATTTATTCTCAAACATCAATTATTAGAAAAACCTACTTTTGTGAATTAGTCAAAACCATTTTATGCTTGGTATCCCTACTTCAATAATTATGGAAAACATTTTTACTTTGTTTCGCAAGCCTATAATAGACCAATGAAATCATGGGCTGAGCCTTAAACACTTATAAGGCTATAACTACTGAACGCAATGAGCAATCTAAACCAACCTTGAGACAAATATGTAGGGGATCAATCTGAGGACACAAGATACATTTGCCTGGGATTGGCCACTTGATAGTGCTATAATAACAATTACAATTCTAGAAATGTCTCTAATTAATGAACTGTTGGTTTGAATGACTTGAAACGTTGCATGCTGTGTCTTTGTCCAAGATGCCAACAAGGTAGATAAGGACATCTGCATATCTTGAAAAAACATGGCTGCCTTTGACCAATCAGTTTTTAGCAGCTTTTATATATGGTTATATAAGGCCGATCAGAACTAAACTTGGTAGGCCTATTTGTCTCTTTTGAAAGACATTGGCCACAAGGAGGCGCTATCGCATTTTACATGCGTGTAAATCATTGTATATTCCGCTGTGTTTCACAAAGAGACACATTACTCATACCACATTGTAGATTTCCTCATTCTGAACAACTTTGCCATAAGGACCATTGGTGTGAAATAAAACGTTCAATAAATACTTGAGATTATTGTAAAAGACTCCTTTTTCGAACAAGTCCTAAGCCATTCACATGATAGGAACCAACCCAGTGCAGAAAGATTCACTGGAGTCCTAAAATTCAATGCACAAAGGGTGGCCTACGTAGCTCTGTGGTAAAGATGCTGGCTACCGCCCCAGGAGTTTGCTGGTTCAAATCCCAGGGTGTGCTGAGTGACTCCAGCCGGGTCTCCTAAGCAACCAAATTGGCCCGTTTGCTAGGGAGGGTAGAGTCACACGGGGTAACCTCCTCGTGATCGCTATAATGTGGTATAATTTTGCCACAATCCCTGTAAATCAGAAAATAATTTGAGGGCTGAAATCAATGTATGCTTTCAAATCCAGGGTGCGAGTGCGATCGAAAAAGCAAGTGTTTTTTTGGACATCTGTTGTCAACATCATTTTTCAAAATAAAGGTCCCACATTGAATGAACTCATTTTGAAAATAATATGAACATGAATTACATTGTAAAAATAAAGTAAATCAATTAAAAAGTCATAAAATATAATTTTACTACACTTAGGATATCAAATCTTCTTTTGTCTGCTCCCGTATATCCGCATTTTTGACTGCACAGGTTTTATGCTGGATACCTTTAGGATATCAAATAATATGATGAAATTAGCTTTATATTCATATGCTCAGAAAAAATACAAATAATTGAAGATTCATTTTAGTATCTGCTACTCAGTTAATGGTAAAACTGTCCATATTATACACAGTCTATATGCAATTTGGAACAAAACACATTTATATTTATGATCTCTGGGATTGATGGTCATTTTTATTCCAATAAACTTACAATTAAAGAAAAATTATTTGGGAGGTGGGGGTTCAGATGTTCTGCATGCTCCTGTGACGTCATCATATCAATATCGTATCGCACATCGCAATTTTCCTCAATATCGTGCAGCCCTACAGCTAAGGCTTACTGACATACGATTTTTCATCATACAATAAATGCAATACCTTATCACCTGTTATTTTCTTTTGATTTTCAAACAATTTTTTATGTATGGCTTGTCAGGACCAAGTTGTTTGATGGCTAATTTGTCTGAATTTGCAATAGAAACGACACACTGTTGCACACAAGTTTATCAATAGTGGTCGCCATGTTCACAATCTGTAAGACTGCTGGCGCACAATAAGTTATCTTTGGTTTGATACTTCATTTTGGGCACACTAATTTCTGGCTCATTGCAGTACCATATTTGACCACAGATTTCCATTGGAAAAATAAGGGGCACTGTGGTATTCTCTGCCCCATATGCACATACCTCTATCATACAACGTGTAACAGAGAATATTTAGGTATGGATATAGATATCCATATGGATGAGCCGCACCTGTATAGAGTAATAAAATCAGAGACCCTCTCCTCGATTCAGATTCATTGAGCATATCGGCAGAAAATTTGTAGTAGAAAATATATGGATTTAAACACTGGAATTGTTTGGATTAACTTTATGCTGTGTGCTTTTTGCAGCTACATAATTTTTGTCCCAGTTCACTTTTCAACAAATTTAGTTTAGGCAAGATGTATTCGGTCAATTCATATTATTTGGCATCCACTGGATAATTTCTGTTAATTCTGATTATTTTGGTCATCTCTCCTCATGTGCTTGGACCCTGATGATTGCAGCTTGCGGCTATATTTATTCAAGTCAAGTCAAGTGGTTTTTATTGTCGTTTCAACCATATACAGTTAGTACAGTACACAGCAAAACGAGACAACGTTCCTCCAGGACCATGGTGCTACATAAAAACAACAAAGGACCAACATAGGACCACATGAGACTACACAACGAAATAAAATACCTATATAAACTACCTATATATACCTATATAAAGTGCACGTGCAAACATATGCAAAAAGTACAGGACAGTACAACAAATTACTGACAATGAACAGGACAATAGACAGTGCAGCGCCGACCAGTACTCAGTAGTGCAAAAAGATGACAGTTTCTAAAAATGTAAACATAACATACTATGAGATAATGTTCTATGCACATAGCAGTTATTGAGGTAGCAGACAGTTATAAAGTGACAGTTATTAAAGTGCAACTCAGGACACGTGTGTGTCAAACCAGTCTCTGAGTATTGAGAAGTCTGATGGCTTGGGGAAGAAGCTGTTACACAGTCTGGCCGTGAGGGCCCGAATGCTTCGGTACCTCTTGCCAGACGGGAGGAGGGTAAAGAGTTTGTGTGAGGGGTGTGTGGGGTCAGTCCACAATGCTGGTTGCTTCTATGGATACAGTGTTTTTTGTAAATGTCTTTGATGGAGGGAAGAGAGACCCCAATGATCTTCTCAGCTGTCCTCACTATCCTCTGCAGGGCTTTGCGGTCCGAAACGGTGCAAGTCCCAAACCAGGCAGTGATGCAGCTGCTCAGGATGCTCTCAATAGTCCCTCTATAGAATGTAGTGAGGATGGGGGTTGGGAGATGTGCTTTCCTCAGCCTTCGAAGAAAGTAGAGACGCTGCTGGGCTTTCTTGGTGATAGAGCTGGTGTTGAGGGACCAGGTGAGGTTCTCCGCCAGGTGAACACCAAGGAATTTGGTGCTCTTGACGATCTCCACAGAGGAGCCGTCGATGTTCAGCGGAGTGTGTTCACCTTGTGCTCTCCTAAAGTCAACAACCATCTCTTTTGTTTTGTCGACATTCAGGGACAGGTTGTTGGCTCTACACCAGTTCGTCAGCCGCTGCACCTCCTCTCTGTATGCTGACTCGTTGTTCTTGCTGATGAGACCCACCACGGTCATGTCATCGGCGAACTTGATGATGTGATTCGAGCTGTGCATTGCTGCACAGTCGTGAGTCAGCAGAGTGAACAGCATTGGACTGAGCACACAGCCCTGGGGGGCCCCAGTGCTCAGTGTGGTGGTGGTATTATTATTATTCTCCCATAAAAGTGACCATGCAGACCAAACCGTAAGGTCTAGAGACATGAAACTTTAAAGAATGGTAGTAGTCACAAAACTTGCAAATTTTCTTACCCCGATTGGTCAATAGGAGGCACTATAACAAAGGCAAAAGTTTTTGGGCCATAACTTCTGAACAGTAAGGGCTAGAATCAAAATTATTTCTTCATCTGATTTCTAGAGTCAAGGAATATACACTCACCTAAAGGATTATTAGGAACACCATACTAATACTGTGTTTGACCCCCTTTCACCTTCAGAACTGCCTTAATTCTACGTGGCATTGATTCAACAAGGTGCTGAAAGCATTCTTTAGAAATGTTGGCCCATATTGATAGGATAGCATCTTGCAGTTGATGGAGATTTGTGGGATGCACATCCAGGGCACGAAGCTCCCGTTCCACCACATCCCAAAGATGCTCTATTGGGTTGAGATCTGGTGACTGTGGGGGCCATTTTAGTACAGTGAACTCATTGTCATGTTCAAGAAACCAATCTGAATTGATTCGAGCTTTGTGACATGGTGCATTATCCTGCTGGAAGTAGCCATCAGAGGATGGGTACATGGTGGCCATAAAGGGATGGACATGGTCAGAAACAATGCTCAGGTAGGCCGTGGCATTTAAACGATGCCCATTTGGCACTAAGGGGCCTAAAGTGTGCCAAGAAAACATCCCCCACATCATTAAACCACCACCAGCAGCCTGCACAGTGGTAACAAGGCATGATGGATCCATGTTCTCATTCTGTTTATGCCAAATTCTGACTCTACCATCTGAATGTCTCAACAGAAATCGAGACTCATCAGACCAGGCAACATTTTTCCAGTCTTCAACTGTCCAATTTTGGTGAGCTCTTGCAAATTGTAGTCTCTTTTTCCTATTTGTAGTGGAGATGAGTGGTACCCGGTGGGGTCTTCTGCTGTTGTAGCCCATCCGCCTCAAGGTTGTGTGTGTTGTGGCTTCACAAATGCTTTGCTGCATACCTCGGTTGTAACGAGTGGTTATTTCAGGCAAAGTTGCTCTTCTATCAGCTTGAATCATTCGGCCCTTTCTCCTCTGACCTCTAGCATCAACAAGGCATTTTCGCCCACAGGACTGCCGCATACTGGATGTTTTTCCCTTTCCACACCATTCTTTGTAAACCCTAGAAATGATTGTGCGTGAAAATCCCAGTAACTGAGCAGATTGTGAAATACTCAGACCGGCCCGTCTGGCACCAACAACCATGCCACGCTCAAAATTGCTTAAATCACCTTTCTTTCCCATTCTGACATTCAGTTTGGAGTTCAGGAGATTGTCTTGACCAGGACCACACCCCTAAATGCATTGAAGCAACTGCCATGTGATTGGTTGATTAGATAATTGCATTAGTGAGAAATTGAACAGGTGTTCCTAATAATCCTTTAGGTGAGTGTATCTCCAATTTAATTTTGGTCTATAATTTTTTTCATAAATTTGGTATACATTCATCAGTTGCAGCCGCATCTGAGAATTTTAATTCAGATAGATTGCTAGATTACATGTTACTCAAGGCTAATAGCTGTTTTAATCTGTGTTTTTTCCATCGACTGCATAATTCCAGCCAGAAAGTTTGGAAGTATAAATGGACTTGGTTTCAAAGCCGCATTCCACAGTTCTGGTGTGGGAACATTTTGGCTTTAAGCTGAAAGAGGAGAGCCCATGAACAGGCAGGGCTATACATATTAACGCTTGTCAAATTTTGGAAATTTTTAACAGGCAAGTTAAAGAGAATTTTACTTGCCCGACCAGACAAGTAGCCTGATTAAAATCTCAATAATGAATGTTGGCTCAATAGCATCGGGATTTCGGGGATAGAGCACAATTTTAATAAAAATAAGGGGAATTCTCTCTCGCCTTAACTTCTGCAGATTTCAGCAGCTTCTGAGCACGCAGTAGGAAAGCATATCTACTGAACTTTAGATTTTACATATATAAACAAGAATTAACCTGTTAATTGGACATGCGAATGGTGTTGTACCATGCCTCTATAAGCAAGCAATGTGTTAAAATTATTGCTCCTGTTAATAATCAACAAAGCTGTATTCATGGCAAGTGCGCAACATTGGAAAAATCTAATTTTGTCTCGTCACATTGTGGTGCTCACTCATAAAACAGCAAGAAAGGCAGAAATAGCTAAAGTGCTTCATGTAATAATACCATCTGCAGAGTGAAGAGAAATGCTTAAAACAGAGGTATGCATCCGTCACATCTCTCATCTTTGTAGAACTCCATCTAATGTATGTATCAGAGGTATTTTCTCTACCATGTGAATCAGTCAATTTTACACACAATAAAAACATTATCTATCTTTAATATGCATCTCTGTTTTGAATATACAACATAACTGATTTAGCAGCAAGTTTCTCTCAACATTTTTTTTATGCAACTGGTGAGAAATGACTTTTAAAACGATTATTTACCCAAAAATGAAAATTGGGTAACACTTTACAAAAAGATTTAATTTGTTAAAGCCAATTAACTACATCAGTTAACAAAAAAACACCACTTTTATATAATTTATTAATCTTGGTTAATATTAATTCCAACATGCAGTATATTAATACATTTTCATATATTAAAATAAAAAGTTGTATATGTTAACATTAGTTCATGTATTATAAACTAACAATGAACAGTTGTATTTTATTTTAGTAACTAACATTATCTAAGATTGATAAATGCTGTAAAATATTGTTCATTGCTAGTTCATAATAGCTTATGCATTATCTAATGTTAATGAACCTTGTAAAGTGTCATCATTACTCGGCTTCATGTTGTTCCAAACCCATCTGACTAGGAAGAATGTTGGTTTCAGTCTCAATCCACTTTTATTTTATGGGAGAAAAAAAAAGATGCAGTGACAGTGAATAGTGACTGTGACCAACATTCGGTCAAAAATCTAATTATGTGCTCCTCAGAAGAGAGACATTCACACAGGCTTGAGGGTGAGTAATGATTTCCCGTCTTTCTGCACTGTGTTCTTAATCCCTATTAGGTGTAAATGTTGATGATGGAGACTTTCTTTTTGTCTCTGGACAAGTAACTTTTTACTCTGACAAGTGAATGAACAATTTACTTTACAGAATGACAAGCACATGACAATGCTTAAATGTCGAGCCCGGGCAAGTATGTCGACTTTGTTTAAAAACAGTGGTAATGAAAAGTGTTGATACAATTAACCTAAAAGCTCATCTAAAATATAACCATCCCATCCAGTTTTCTGAGCTGTGAACAAAAACTGCAGTTGGAGAGGGGACTTCCTGACTTAATTCTTTTTTTTTTTTTATTCCAATTCCAATGTCTGAAATTTCTTAAGAATCAAAAGTAGGGGCCCTGGGTAGTACAGTGAGTATTGACGCTGACTGCCACCCATTGAGTCACAAGTTTGAATCCAGGTTTGTGCTGGGTGAATCTAGCCAGGTCTCCTAAGCAACCAAATTGGCCCAGTTGCAAGGGAGGATAGATTCACATGAGGTAACCCCCTTGTGGTCATGATTAGGGGTTCTTGCTCTGGGGCTTGTGGCAAGTTGTGTGTGGATCGCAGAGAGCAGCATGAGTCTCCACATGCTGTGAGTCTCCGCGGTGTGATGCACAACGAGTCACGTGATAAGATGCGCAGATTGACTGTTTCAGAAGCGGAGTAAGAAAGTAGAAAGTAGTGGGAATTGGGCATTCCAAATTGGCAGAAAAGGGAATAAAAATAAAAAAACAAAAAAGATTTAAAAGTTCGGAGCCTGGGTATCTCAAATCAAATCAAATCAAATCACTTTATTGTCACACTACCATGTACACAAGTGCAACAGTAGGTGAAATTCTTGTGTGCAGTTCCGAGCAACATAGCAGTCATGACAGTGACGAGACATATACCAATTACAATAAACAACATACTTACACAAAACAATTTACATATCAAATGTACACATACTTACACAAAACAATTTACAAATCAGATGTACACATACTTACACAACACAATAATTATATACAATGCAGAATATAGAACAGAATATACAATACAATAAGTGGGAGTATATGAAATATATATGTGTATATATATATATATATATAGCAGTTGTATTGAGGAGAATATGTTGACAGTCCAGTGTGAGATTATAGCTGAATAAAGTGCAGTGCTAATTATTGATCCTGATAGATCAAGAGTTCAACAGTCTGATTGCTTGGGGAAAAAGCTATCATGTAGTCGGCTGGTGCGGGTCCTGATGCTGCGATACCGCCTGCCTGATGGTAGCAGTGAGAACAGCCCATGACTTGGGTGACTGGAGTCTCTGATGATCCTCCGAGCTTTTTTCACACACCGCCTGGTGTATATGTCCTGGAGGGAGGGAAGCTCACCTCCGATGATGTTCCTGGCAGTTCGCACCACCCTTTGCAGGGCTTTGCAGTTGTGCGCGGTGCTATTGCCATACCAGGCGGTGATGCAGCCAGTCAGGATGCTCTCTACAGTGCTGGTGTAGAACCGTGTGAGGATGTGGTGGTTCATTCCAAACTTCCTCAGCCGTCTCAGGAAGAAGAGGCGCTGGTGAGCCTTCTTCACAACGGCCTCAGTGTGGACGGACCATGTGAGTTCCTCAGTAATGTGGACACCGAGGAACTTGAAGCTGCTGACTCTCTCCACCGGTGCTCCATTGATGGTGATGGGGCTGTGTTCTCTGTCTTTCTTCCTGAAGTCCACAACAAGCTCCTTGGTTTTACTGACGTTGAGGGAGAGGTTGTGCTCCTGACACCAGTGTGTCAGAGTGTGCACCTCCTCTCTGTAGGCTCTTTCATCATTGTCAGTGATCAGACCTACCACCGTCGTATCGTCAGCAAACTTAATGATGGCATTGGAGCTATGTGTTGCCACACAGTCATGTGTGTACAGGGAATACAGGAGTGGGCTGAGAACACAGCCCTGCGGGCTCCAGTGTTGAGGGTCAGTGATGAGGAGGTGTTGCTGCCCATTCTAACCACCTGACGTCTGCCTGACAGGAAATCCAGGATCCAGCTGCACAGCGAGCTGTTTAAGCCCAGAGCCCGGAGTTTCTCATCAAGCTTAGAGGGCACTATGGTGTTGAATGCTGAGCTGTAGTCTACAAACAGCATTCTCACATATGTGTTCCTTTTTCCAGGTGGGAGAGAGCAGTGTGTATTGTAGATGCAATGGCATCATCAGTGGAGCGGTTGTTGCGGTAGGCAAACTGCAATGGGTCCAAAGAGGGGGCAGAACAGAGCAGATGTGATCTCTGATTAACCTCTCGAAGCATTTGCTGATGATGGGGGTCAGAGCAACAGGACGCCAGTCATTTAAGCATGTGATTATAGCTTGCTTCGGTACAGGCACAATGGTTGATGTTTTGAAGCATGTGGGGACTACAGACAGGGAGAGGGACAGATTGAAAATGTCCGTAAAAACACCAGCCAGTTGATTCGCGCGACGCTCTGATGACGCGGCCGGAATGCCGTCTGGACCAGCGGCTTTACGGATGTTCACCCGTCGGAATGATCGGGTTACATCCACAACAGAGACGGAGAGTGAATCAACCTCTGTAGCGTCAGTCGCAAGTGCACTCTCCGCGAGGGCGGTGTTACTGTCCTCAAAACGAGCATAAAATGTATTAAGTTCGTCCGGGAGAGATGCAGCGGTGTTCATGGCGGAGACTTTATTCCGCTTGTAGTCCGTGATTGTGTTAATTCCCTGCCACATACTTCTGGAGTCAGTGGTGTTGAACTGACTTTCAAGTTTGTGCCTGTACTGGCGTTTAGCTGCACTGATAGTGTTACGGAGGGCATAACTGGCTTGTTTACGCTCCTCCGTGTTAGGAGAATTAAAAGCGGAGGTCCGCGCGAACATCGCCGTTAACCCATGGTTTCTGGCTGGGGTATATCCGTATAGTTTTGGTCGGAACAACGTCCTCTACGCACTTCCTGATGAAACACGTTACGCTGTCAGCGTAAACCTCGATGTCGTCATCAGAGGCGGACCGGAACATCTCCCAGTCCGCGTGATCAAAACAGTCTTGTAGCGCAGAGTCTGATTGGTCCGACCAGCACTGGATCGTTCTGAGGGTGGGTGCTTCCTGTTTCAGTTTCTGCCTGTAAGCGGGCAGAAGCAGAACGGAAGAATGGTCCGATTTGCCAAATGGGGGCGGTGGAGGGATTTGTAGCCTTCCGGAAGGGAGAGTAACAATGATCCAAAACCCGTCCCCTCGTGTGTTGAACTTTATGTGTTGGTGGTATTTTGGGGCGATTGCTTTGAAGTTGGCTTTGTTAAAGTCCCCGGCAACAATGAACGCAGCCTCAGGGTGCGCGGTTTCCTGCTCACTTATACACCCATACAGTTCCCTGAGTGCCCGGTCTGTGTCGGCTTGCGGGGGATGTACACAGCTGTGATGATAACCGCTGTGAATTCCCTCGGCAGCCAGAATGGTCGACACAGAAGCATGAGATATTCCAGATCAGGAGAGCAAAAGACTTGATGAAATGTACGTTCCTCTGATCACACCATGATTTGTTGATCATAAAACATACACCACCACCTCTGCTTTTACCAGAGAGGTCTTTCGCTCTGTCCGCTCGGTGCACGGAAAAGCCCGTGATTTCGATGGCCGAGTCTGGAATCTCCGTGAGACAGCCAGGTTTCTGTAAGGCACATAACGCAGCAGTCCCTCGTCTCTCGTTGGAAAGAGATCCGCGCTCTCAGCTCGCAGAGTTTGTTGTCCAGAGACTGAACATTTGCCAGTAGTATACTGGGTAGCGGGGTCGATTTGCACGACGTCTTACTCTGATGAGAACGCCGGCTCGTTTTCCTCTTTTCCTTCTGCGTTTCCGCGGCCGAGCAGCACAGACAAAGGGCTCCGCCGGCGTGTTTGTAAACAGCGGGTCGGCATTAAGGAATTTGAAGTCCGGTTTTCGATGTGTGATTGTAGAACTAATGTCCAAAAGCGTTTGTCTGTCGTAAACAATAAGGCAGACAACATCCAAGACAAAAAAACAAAGAACTGTAAACAAAACAAACAATAAACCGCAGTGTTGTAACGGAGCTCGCAACGCAGCAGCCATACTCGGCGCCATCTTGAGTCCTATGCGAGTAAAGACTTGCAAATTAAAATCCAGGGTGTACTGAGTGACTCCAGTCAGGCTTAATAAGAAACCAGTTGCCCGGTTGCTTGGGTGAGTAGTCACGTTGGGATAGCCTCCTCGTGGCCGCTATAATGTGGCTCTCGCTCTCAGTGGGGTGTGTGGTGAGTTGTGCATTGATGCCGAGGAGAATAGCTTCAGCCTCCACACGCGCTAGGTCTCAACGGTAACACGCTCAACAAGCCTCGTGATAAGATGCGCAGACTGATTTTTTCAGACATGGAGGCAACTGAGATTCGTCCCCGCAACCCGGATTGAGGCGAGTCACTATGTCTCCATGAGGATTTAGAGCGCATTGGGAATTGGGCATTCCAAATTAGGGAGAGTTCATTGCTCTTTGAAAGGGTGTACTTGCATTATTATTCTATTTTATTATCATTATATCAGTGGCATAAAATGGTCTTAAAATGACAATAACATAATTTATTACAATTATTTCTGGGACAATATATCGTCCATCAAAGTAGATATTGTGACAGGCCTATCTATAGCCACTATTTGGCAAGCTTTACTAGTTGAGTTGTAATGATAAATTATTTCATATTGCTGCGCTGCTTAGCTTGAGGGGTTTATGAATAAACACACAAAATGTTTGATATACAATGAGTACTTTCTAGCTAAACTTGATAATTTATAGATATTGATTTCAAGACAGACTTCTAGATAGACTAGCAGGGTTGCTGCAGAGTTTTTAAAATCAAATGTAAGACTTTTTAAGACCTTTTTCATGACCTGAAAATCAAATTAAATACTGTAACCCCATATCAAAACAAACCCACACAAGCTCAAAATAAATCATGTTTCACAGACTCTTACTTAAACACATTCAAAATGGCCTTAAAATTGCAGTTACACAGGGTAGGATATATGCAAGTTTAAAATATACAAGACATGTTTTCCACATATATCACATTCAAATTGGTTTATGTACATTATATAAATAAATACAGGGTTCGTACAGATGCTTCAAAGTTAATTTCAAGGACTTTAGGCATATTTTGACTTGTTTTCAAGGACTATGCTCAAGATGTCAGCAAAACTTTTTCTTTATTTGTTTATTTTAAATACAAATATTTTAACCATTCAGTCAATTCATTCATTTGTATAAAACAGCACTTATTACAAGTACAACAATGAACATCTTTAACTAGAAATTCTTGGTTCATCATTCATTCAAATTGTTGTGCTCCCTTAAAACACACTTCACTTTCCAACAAAAGTGAATAATTGTGTCTGTAAACAGTAGCCCACATGACTCATATGCCATGTTCCATGTTTTCTAAAGTCACACAACAGATTTACGAGAGGAACTGGCGCTAACTGCAAATGGGACATTCAGAAAATAAAATGTGCCTTTCAAACTTACAAAATAGCGATTTTACCTGTTCAGTTTTTGCCTAGAAACACTGAGGGTAAACATTTTGTAACATGTTGACATTAATATTTATTCATAAATGACAACTGAGAACTGTTGTTCTTTTCATTTTATTTTTTCACCGATAAAGCAAGTTAACACTAATGAGGGTTCAATGGGGTACAACACCAAATATTAGTTCAAATGTGAATGAATAACTTTTTAACATGCTGGGAAAAATCACTGTATGCATATTTAAGCAGCCTCTGAACTTCGACCTTAATTATTTTCCATAACTTTTTGTATTTAAAATAAAACAATTTAAACATAAAAAAGGTTTTAATTGATAACAACAATGCCATGAAATCAAGAATCATTCCTTATTAATTATTAACAATTTTGTTTAGCTTTTTGTACACTGATTCAGCCTTGTACTAATGCTTGTATTAAAATAATACAAAATAAATACACAAATAACTTTACATGTCATAGAAGTACTGTACCAGATGAAGAGGACAAGGATTGTTTTCAGGTAATGGACAATTTCAAATATACTGTATTGAGAGATTAAAGCCATTTCATATCATTAAATGATACCTTTTATTTTATTTTCTATATTTGAAAGCTTTTTCATGACTAAGGTCAAGAGACATGTTTGTCAACGTATTTTGATATTGACCCAAATGTTGTAAGAAATAACCTATTTTTGAGAGACATAAAGCTGTCTTTACACAATTGGGCGCTAGACGGCCCACAAAACTAAATCCCCCATTGATCTGCATTCAAATCTCAGAACGTTTTACTCATTTTTTCACTCTGGAGAGTTATTCTTAATTAAAACTGATAGTTGCAAGGATTCATACTTGTTCAATCTGCCAAGGCAGTATCTATAAAATATAAATATATTTTAAATAACAATTGATTGTGATTGGCCCATTCTGAACAGCGCTGCCAAAAGTAACAGGTGCCACGTGGTCTAGCGGTCTGTCATCATGTTTTTAAGAAAATAAACATTTCATTTATGAAATGATTTAAACAACATATTTTAAGATTTATATAATTCAAGAAGTTTAAGCAACTCTTGGTAAAATGATTTAGAAGTTTTCTTATTCTATTATTTCTGAACATCTGGGTTTATTCGATTTTAATACATTTTATATTTACAATCTGTTGACAACATCCCCCAGTGGTGAGGGAAGGGGTTTATGCGCATGATGTAATTGAAAGCAGCTGATTCACTAATTTCCAACACTTGAGACTAGAACAACAAATTGGATGCGTTTATAAGACAATATTCTGCTCCTGAGCAAGGTAAACCTAGTAATTACAAAAGTTATTCTATTTTCAATTTTAGTTTTGAGTTTTATTTGTTTAATTTTAAGAGATTTTGACTTTTTTTATTTGTTATTATATTATATAATACTTTGTACTGGGGAAAAAAGTCCTACTTTAATATATTTTAAATTTGTAATCTTAAAAAAAACTGCACTGGGGGCCGAGTACTTTTTTAAGGCACTGTGTTTACAATATGGCCACTTTATTAGGTACCTTTATATCTACTTATTCATGCGATTATCTCAGCTAATCGTGTGGCAGCAGTGTAATGTATAAAATCATGCCAATATGGGTCAGAAGCTTCAGTTAATTTTCACCTCAACCATCAGAATGGGGAAAAATGTGATCTCAGTGATTTAGACTGTGGCATAATTGTTGGTGCCAGACGGGCTGGTTTGAGTATTTCTGTAACTGCTGATCTTCTGGGATTCAGTCACAACAGTCTCTAGAGTGTAAACAGAATGATGCGAAAAACAAAAAACATCCAGGGAGCGGCAGTACTGTGGGTGGAAAATGGCTTGTTAATGACATAGGTCAGAGGAGAATGGCCAGACTGGTCCAGGCTGACAGGAAGGTGACAGTAGCCCAAATAAACACACATTACAACAGTGCTATGCAGAAAGAATTTCTGAACGTCCATCACATCAAACATTTAGGCGGATGGGCTACAGCATACCCCTCCGGGTACCACTCCTGTCAGCTTAGAACAGGAAACTGAGGCTGCAGTGGGCACAGACTCACCAAAACTGGACAGTAGATGATTGGAAAAACATCACCTGGTCTGACAAATGATAGACCCACAGCAGCCTCTGTTTCCTGTTCTTGGCTGACAGAAGTTGAACCCAACATGGTCTTCTACTGTTGTAGCCCATCTGCCTCAATGTTTGACATGTTGTGCATTCTGAGATTGTATTTTTCTCACTACAATTGTACAGAGCGGTTATCGGAGTTACTGTAGCCTTTCTGTCAGCTCAAACCAGTCTCGCAATTTTCTGATGACATCTCTCATCAACAAGGCATTTTCTTCCACATCACTGGTTGTTTTTCGCACCATTCTCTATACACTCTAGAAACTGTTGTGTGTGAAAATCCCAGAAGATCAGCAGTTACAGAAATACTCAAACCAGCCTGTCTGGTCCTAACAATCATGCCACAGTCTAAATCACTGAGATCACATTGGTTTCCCCATTCTGATGGTTGATGAGAACATTCTTGAACCATATTTGCATGATTGTATATGTTGCACTGCTGCCAAATGATTGGCTGATTAGATAATCACAGGAATAAGTAGATATAAAGGTACCTAATTAAGTATATGTACATGTACACACACACAAACACAAACCTTTAATATTAAACTATTAAACTGATGCAAGCACTTATATTTTCATTCCTGCAGTAATCTCATGTTTTGTCAAACCATTTAATCTGCTCATGAACATTCAGAAAATGTAAGTGAATGTGTCCTGACATAAACATATCTGATCTTACAGCTATTATGCAGTGCACACCCCCCTCTAGAGGACACACAGCACACTGCAATAACACACAAAGCTCTGATATGTCATACCAGCTGATAAATCAAATCAAACTGATCAGATCAGGATGTCATTCGCACAAATGTGATGCTGAGACAGGGCTTCTGATAAATGATCTGTATGAGATGAGACTGGGATTCTTACCCTTCAAGGTCAACTGTGATTTCTCTGTGGCCTGAACGCTGGCAGACTGAGACACACTGGCAGATGCCATCTTCACAGCACATCACAGCACAGCTATGCCTGAAACACGCAAACACACAGTTACAACATAGTCAGAACACAGTTAGGGTAATTCAAGGCAGATATTCACTCAGCTACTGTAAATGTCTGTGATTGGATGTAATAAAACTGTGGCATGTATTGCATTTACTGAGAATATCATGAACCATAGACTCAAACACACAGTGATCTTTCAGTTGAAGCACCTCTCTCGCGCGCGCGCTCTCTCTCTCTCTCTCTCTATCTCTCTCTCGCTCTCTCTCTCTCTCTCTCACACACACACACACACACACACACACACACACACACACACACACACACACACACACACAGAGAGACTACAGTTTATTACATGATTATTTTACCCTAATATTTTAAACTATCAACAGTTAAACAAAATAAAGCAAGGCAGATCATTTGAAACGGCATCAGTAAAGACTGAATATATGGCTTCTAAATCTATATCATGATAAAATAAGAAGCAGTCAAATTCTGATATTGACATGTCAATCACTGCTACAGATAACCAGACATCAACAAACAGTAATAAGACAAACCTATGAAGTAGAAACATGAAACAGTTAACAGCGAAATCGGCTCATTATAACATCGCATTTATTCTTGGCACTAGACTTATACAACATAGATACTCAATCTGAGATTACTTCTGCAGTCAATAAACGTTTATAATCATATAACATAATTTACAATCGTTTATGTATAAATGTCGCTGTTTGAATAACCGCACATCTTCGTGCGTCACAAAAGACACATTAAACAAAAACCGTCGACAACAACACAACCAAACAGTGTACAGACTAATTAGACATAGTTTAAGCGGTTATCTCTTTATGATAATTATACAAATGTATTTATTCGTACCTTTTATCTACTGTGAGTCTATGAAGAGCGGACCATTATTTCCGCTTTAATGTCACGATCACGTGACTAACAGGCACGCACTTTTCTTCTTCGTTTTCTTCTTCTTCTTCTGATTTCATTGGCGATTGGCGAACTAGCTCATGGCGCATTACCGCCACCAACAGGACAGGAGCGGGGAGCGCCGAGTGGAAGGGACAAATAAATATATATGTATCTGCCAAATGCATAAATGTAAATATATCTATATACACACACTGGTGGCCAAAAGTTTGGAATAATGTACAGATTTAGTTGTTTCAAAAGGAAATTGGTACTTTAATTCACCAAAGTGGCATTTAACTAGTATAGTCAGAACATTACTGAAGTAAAAAACAGCACCATCACTATTTGAAAAAAGTCATTTTTGATCAAATCTAGAGAGACCCCACTTCCAGCAGCCATCACTCCAACACCTTATTCTTGAGTACTCATGCTAAATTGCTAATTTGGGACTAGAATCTCAGCTGAAAGATATTTGGTTTGTTAAATAAATGTTTTTGAGTTGCCACAGTGTGCAATAGACTGGCATGTCTTGAGGTCAATCTGTCAATCATTGTTTTTAGGAATGAAGGCTATACAATGTTTTCATCCAAAGGTGTACACTACAGACCGAAAGAGATGTGGAAGACCCAGATGTACAACTAAACAAGAGGATAAGTACATCAGAGTCTCTAGTTTGAGAAATAGACGCCTCACATGTCCTCCGCTGACAGCTTCATTGAATTCTACCCGCTCAACACCAGTTTAATGTACAACAGTAAAGAGAAGACTCAGAAGAATTGCAAAGAAAAAGACACTTTTGAAACAGAAAAACTAAAAGAAAAGGTTAGAATGTGCAAAGAAACTCAGACATTGAACAACAGATAATTGGGAAAGAGTGTTATGGATCTTAACCCCAGTGAGCTTTTGTGGGATCAGTTAGACTGTAAGGTGGATGAGAAGTGCCCGACAAGACAGTCACATCTATGGCAAGTGCTACAGGAAGTGTGGGGTGAAATGTCACCTGAGTATCTGGACAAACTGACAGCTAGAATGCCAAGAATCTGCAAATCTGTCAATGCTGCACGTGGAGGATTTTTTGATGAGAAATCTTTGAAGTAGTTTAGGAAGTTCTGGAAAAAAAAATCTAGTTGTAATAGTAATTTTACACATTATTAATGTCCTGACTATACATTGTGATCAGTTGAATGCCATGAATAAAAGTACCAATTTCTTTCCATAACAGCAAAATCTGTACAAACTGGTAATTACAAGGGTATTATGCTATAAATGTTGTTTATGTGGACATTTCTAGTGTCCCCATAATTTTAATCACTTAAAAAACATCTTAAACTATGTTTTTTATTTTTTTATATAAATATGCAGAACGTTTTTTGTGAGGGTTAGGTTTAGGGGTAGGATTAGGGGATAGAATCTATAGTTCGTACAGTATAAAAATCATTATGTCTTTGGGGAGTCCTCATAATGATATGTCCTCATGTGTGTGGGTGTGTGTGTGTGTGTGTGTGTGTGTGTGTGTGTGTTTGTGTGATATTTAAATCCTTTTATCTAAACCTGTTGTTTCGAGATATTTTAATAAAGCACTGTGCACTTTTGTTTGTCCTGGGGATTTTGCAATGTGAGGTTATTTACACCTATTGTTCTAAGCATCTTTGCAAGCTCATGTCTTTCTCTTTTATATGCTGTGCATACCAAGAGCACTTACTCAACAGTTTTTATTTGACTACATTGTCCTTTTACATGTTTTCCTATTCTGGATAATGAATCATTTAAACCAGTGTGCCCTATTCGTAGATGGGTGTTTATGGTGTCGTATTTCTTGTTATTATGACCAATTCTCCCAGTACTGACTTGTTTTTGGATACTGGTAAGGTATTGGTAAGGTTGTCTCCCCTTTGTGTCTTCCTCCCATAATTCTTGCCACTTTGTATTCATCAATGTCGTAATTTTCCCTATAACCTCTGCCATGCTTAGTGGTACATAAATGTCAACTTGTTGCTTGTTTTGCCAAGTCATCAACTATTAATTTCCTTGGACTCCCACATGTGCAGATACACACAGGAAACTTAGCACTATTTCCATATTCTGTATTTTTAGCAAACTTGTAAGTATCTCATAAATAATCTCTTTTCTTGATGTAGACTGCCCAGTTACAAGACTAGTTAAGGCTGAGTATGAATCAGAACATATAACCGCATTCATGGGCTGAACTTCCTCCACCCAAAGTAGGGCTAAAACAATGGCTATTAGTTGTCCTCCTCTTCATGCTGAATTTTAATTTGAATATGTACTGCTGAAGCTGTGTGACCACGGTTAGGATTCTTGGAACCATCTGAATACATCTAGATAGATGTGACTTTTTTTTATTTATCCTGTAGTTGGAGATCAACTCTAGGCATATTGACTAGCCAGGGAGGTATACTTGGTATTACAACAGTGGGACTAATTGTTGTTTCTGTAAGACCCATTGTTTGAGCATCATTCTTAGCTGTCTATCCAAAACTTCTAATGTTACTGTTTCCATGCTCCCAGTATTTGTCCAAAACTTTCATTACAGGGTGATTCTCAGAATGTCCTTTCAAATAAAATTTTAATATCCGTAAACACTAGGTCATTTCTCCTATCTCTACCTGCAATGCAGGTATTGGAGATCATCTAAAAGCACCACTCCTAAATATAAGATTACTTTTAAATATACTCTTAAAGCTTGTGCATGTCCTGCTGAATTGTTTTAAATAAAAGTTGGTGATGCAGAATTGTAAATAATACTACAATAATCCAGTGTAGACCTGATCAATGCACAATATATAAGATAATAATAATATAAGAACTACATTTTTTAATGTGTTTATCCCCCAAATTTATGACAGCCCCATCACCCAAAATACAGAGTCTGTCAAATTTGAGTGCCCAAAACATCACACATAGAACCCTAAACCTTCAAACAAAGTTTTTGGATCTTAACATACCCCGAAAAACATGGGCCATGTCGCCATCTTCTGATTGGCATCACAAGCAGGTGTGTGTGTCTTTAAGACCAAGTCTATACAATCTAGAGGGGTCCAATAGAATCTATGTAAAATCTTGAACTGCACAAGGTGCACCCTTGCATCTCTAGATTCAGACTTGATGTTTTTTAGAATCCTAGCCCACACTCCCTCCTCCAATACCAAGTTTAAATCTTTCTCCAATAATCTCTTGAGAGAAGTTAAAGCTCCATCCCCAGACTCTGAATTAGCAGGGAGTAATACACCAATGCCTAATGACCTTTTCCAAAAGCAGTAATCATCACTCCATCACTCCCAGAGTATATGACACTTTAGGGGTGTTAGGGGTATAATAGTTATGACCCGGACCAGATATGGAGAAAGAAAACCAGGAGTCGAGAAATTCAATTAAAGAATCAAAATTTACTGAAGAATACGTTTGCAGTGAAATTGGTAGAGCCAGCGGCAAAGTCTCACGAGGAGATCGAAAGCCAACTCGTACCTTACACAAAATCTTACATCAATTATACCATTTGCAAGGACGTACATTCCATTATTTTACTCCTGATTGGCTAAAAGAACATAAAGTCACAACATATAGATAGTTAAATGGCCTATCAACATTAATCAGCGCACTTGTCGTCCGCGCCCAAGATTTACATCTGAAGTGACCTCGCAGATGGACGCGGGGCGTCTTCGAGTCGGCCTGGTGTGCATCCCTGGTTCAAAACCTAGGTAGAAGGTCAAACGCACACACAAAACACTGACGAACGACAGTTCTTCTCTGGGCACAAGAGAGCCAGAGCACACATTATCAGGCCATTTGAACCAAAACAGAGAGATAAAATATTCACTCCTCGGGCAGAGGAGAGGGTTGAAATAACATACATTTCTTCCCTAAAGAAATAATAAGAGAAAATCACACTTCTACTATTCAGGTATCATTACATAGGACTTTAAACCATATAATTAGTCATGGAAAGGTAACAATCAAACACAGAATACATCTGGAACACATGTTTAACGCATTCCCCCTGACCCCCTCCCCTGAGAGGCTGGGGAGCGTCACAAATAAGCTTATCCCCCAAAAGACCTTCAGCCGACGTGCAGGACAGAGAGACTCTGGAATGTTCCTAAAAGAGACTAATTAACATTCAACACACATATGATTCAAAGTATATTTCGATTATGCATAAGAAAATAGAATTGATTATGTGATCATGCATATAGTTAATTCATCATTTTATTAAAGAAGTTAAGCAACAGAATACAGATAGATATTGATATAAAAGGATATATATATGTATTGATATATCTGAAGAGACAAGGGATTTTGACCCTCACCCTTCAGGGGGATCTATGCTACTCCCAAAAACAATACATCATTTAGGGTTCAGCTATATTCTTGAGGTAATATTTAAATAAATGTCTGAATTAAACACTCTGGACACTTTTGTCCATACCGAGTGCAAATGCGAGATAATGGGGTGTAACTTAACTTCTCTGGTTAGTTTAATAGAAAGGCTTTGCAATGACAAAATAGGAGCAAGAACTTCCTGTTCAATACAAAACTAGGGAGGGGCTCTTTCAGGTGGGAGCCAAATGTCTGAGACCGAATCATTATAGTAAAACAAAATCTTGGGTAGGCCGAGCCCACCATTGTCAATCGGCCTATATCATTTATTGAAATGTAATCTTGGATGTTTACTATTCTAAATGAAGGACTTCGCTGTGCTATCAAATTGCTTGAAATAAGAGAGGGGGACATCTATAGGGAGAGATTGTAATAGGCAGTTAAATTCTAGGATACAATTAATTTTAATAACATTAACTTTCCCAATCATAGATAAATGTAATGAAGCTCAAAAACCTTTTTATTAAAGGGTCAAAATTAACTAACTAAATCACACAAATTTGCTGGGAATAAAATGCCCAAATATTTAATGCTCTATTTGGGCCACTGGAAGGCGCCCGGCTGGAAAGCCGTTACTGGACAGTACGCTCTCAGAGACAAAGCTTTGTATTTAGACCAATTAACTCTGTATCCTCAGAACTTAGAAAAGGTATTAATAATTCTGTGGAGGCAAGGCATATATCTAGTGGGGTCAGAGACGAATAAAAAATATCATCTGCGTAAAGAAAAATGTATGTACCACACCTCCCGCCACCACCCCTGGAAAATAATCTTCCCTTTTTATCACTGCAGGACAAGACAGAACAATAATGGGGAAAGAGGGACACCCTGCCAGGTGCCCCTATCCAGAGTAAAATAATCTGAAATTAATCCATTTGTTTGTTACACTGCTACAGGGTGTCTATAAAGTAACTTAATCCATCCAATAAATGTACTCCTGAACCCATACATTTCCAAAATCTTAAAAAGATAATCCCATTCTACCATATTAAATGCCTTTTCGGCGTCAAGTGAGATGCAGCGACCGGAGTCTGATCATTCACCGCTGACCACATGATATTCATGAGACGCCAAATGTAATCAGAAGAGCTACGGCCCGAATAAAACCCACCTGAATTATATGTAAAGAGATGTCATAACCTTACTTAATTGGTGTGGCAGCAGGGGCATGGTCAAGCGCCCGTCCGGGAGAGGAAAGCTGTAAGGGCGCTTACACCTGAGCTAAATTATGCCAAACACCTGTCTCTAATTCCAGTGAGCACGAGGAGAGCGGCATAAAAGCAGACTCCGAGCCTCCAGTCGGGAGAGAGAGCCCAAAAAGCAACTCAGTGTGCTGTATGTTTGAGTCTGTTACAAAGTGCTATTTGTAAAACGACAATTAAAAAGCCTACCTTCAGTTATTGAACCCCGTTTCCTGTGTCCTCCTTGACCATCCTTCGTGTAACGTTGCTACACTGGTGCCGAAACCCGGGAAAATTACTTTCCAAGTGTAATATTATAACCCACAAGGGGGGAAATAATCAGGCGCAAGGCGGTAGTGCAGCTTCAATCAATAGGCACCTTTTTTATTCCAATAATTCAACATAGTTAAAAATATAACAGACCTTAAATGCAAATACCCACAAAAAATAATAAATGAAAAGGAAAAAAACAAATTATATAAGAAACAAAAAACAACCCACAAATAGCCACGGGTTACCTATTTTGTGAAGACAGTGGCATTCAAAGTGCTCTCACCACAGCAAAGCTCACAGCAATCACACTGCAAACCTAAAGATAAAACAGAGGAAACACAAATAAAGTGTCCAAACCACCACACGATCCCAGCCACCTCACCACCGCCATCCACACAGTGAGCGTAACCCAGCAGCCATCGTTGGGTTAAAAAGAAATCTACAAAAAGAAAAAACAAATTAATTAACAGTGGGTAATGCCAGTAGGACAAACAAATCAGCACCATAAAACCCTTACTAGTCTTTTATGGCCTAGGTTTTTCCTATGTGGTCCAACCTCCAACAAATTAATACATAAACCGAAGAAAATTAAATCTAAAGTAAACGGTAACCGTGCATCCCTGTAGGGGAAAACACAATCAATTACCAAAGGATTATTTACAATACAGATAAGAAAAACACATCAAAATAAAACAATATAAAATTCTACACATATAGAAAAACATTATTAAAAGTTCCCTTTAATAAAACTTTTATAAAACAATACCTCCAACATCCGTTATTTTGACTGACACTCAGGCAACAATCAGTCAGGCAATAATCCGGCAAAAACACTAAAACCCAAAGAAAATAAAATCATTAAAACATAATCCTAGAAACAATTTCATAAAATTATAAAACTACTACCTCCTTAACGTTGTGTCTCATATGTTCAGCTCTCCATGACGCTCTGCCAGTATTTAACATAACCGCTTATCTACTAAGCTTACTACTTAACATAACCGCTACTATTCTTCTGAAGGGCTCAATCTGCCGCGACATCATTCACACATGACTCAGTCAATCGCAGCAAAAAGGAAGCAATAGGGCAAACTAATCTCTCTACCTACCATCCTTTGAAGCTTTAAATGTGCCGCGACATCCAACCATCCACGAACCACGATCAAGGAAAGGAAGCGAGAGAACAAACAAACCTAACTACTTCCTTATATAACGCTGGGGCTGATGGGACTTGTAGTGCCTAAACCATGTCCCATTACACAAGCATGGAGCAAAGTCGCCCCATAGAGTCCTCCCAGCTGGCAGAAGTCCTCCAGTCCCTCGCGACGCTGCATCAAGGCCACCAGCAATCCCTGCTTGAGCTCCGGCAGGACCAAGATCGCCGGTTTTTCGAGATCATGCGGGCTCAGGCAGAGGACCGGCTCGCCATCCGGAGCCTCCTCAGCCAGGAGACGGAGCCGGCCACAGCCGCGACCCCGGACACCCGTGCTACGCTACCCCCGCCCACGTTACAGAAGATGGGGGCAGCAGATGATCCTGAGGCCTTCCTCGACTTGTTTGAGCGGACGGCAGAAATCTGGGGCTGGCCGCCCGAACAGTGGGCAGCCCGCCTAATTCCTCTCCTGTCTGGGGAAGCTCAACTCGCGGCACAACAACTGCCGGCGACAAATCTCCTGGCTTACTCTGACCTGAAGAGGGCCATTCTGCAATGGGTCGGTCGGAGCCCGGAAGAGAATCGCCAGCTCTTCGGGGGTATGAAGTTAGAGAAGTCCGATCGCCCGTTCGCGTTTGCTCAACGGCTCCGGGACGCCTGTCGGCGGTGGCTGCCGTGACGTCGAGGGAGTCATCGATCAGGTGGTGCTGGAACAATTTGAGCAACGGCTGCCCAGGAGAACGGCGGAGTGGGTCCAGTGCCACCGCCCGACGTCGCTGGAGGAAGCTGTTCGGCTGGCGGAGGACCATTTGGCAGCGATCCTGAGGGCGGACGAGCCTTCTTCTCTCTCTCTCGCCCCTTCCCTTGTGTCTCCACCCCCTCCTCCCCCTCCCTTGTGTTTTCTCGTTCTGTTTTCTCCCCAGGGCCCGTTCCTGCCCCGCGCAGGCGTGGAGGGTATGTGCGACCTGCTTCCCGGCCTTGGGAGAATGCTCCTTCCCCTTCCCCGTCCCTCAGCCACTCTCCTCCTCAGGTGGGGGTGCCCGCCAGCACAAGTGCAGGCGTAACGCCTGGGCCAGTCTGCTGGAGGTGCGGGGACCCGGACCACTTCCGGGATCAGTGTCCGCTGATGGAGGTGGGGACGGTGGTGCGGGTCTCCGACGTCCCGCAGGCTGCCCCCTATCGGGCTGGAGCATACCGGATTCCGGTAAGGATCAGGGGGGTATTTACCAAGCTTTGCTGGATACCGGCTGCAATCAGACCACCATCCACCAACGCTTGGTTCAACCCGGGGCTTTGGGTTTAGCTAAACTGGTGAGGGTGAGGTGTGTGCATGGGGATGTTCACAAGTATCCCATGGTGACTTTGGCGATTAAATTCAGGGGAAGAAACCATAGTGTGGAGGCAGCGTTTAGTTCCCGCCTCACCCATCCGCTAATCTTGGGTACTGATTGGCCGAATTTTAAAGATATTTTAGAGGGTATTTGTGCGGATGGGTCCTGCATAAAGAGGTGTGCAGTGTGCGATGCTTTGGCAGGGGAGGCGGAGCCGGGGCCGTCCTCGGCTGCTCGGAATGACGAGGGAAGGGGCGGGGTGGCCACCCCTCCTCTCAGGGAATTCCCTGAGGGGGACTTCCCTCTACAGCAGTCGCGGGACGAAACCCTTAAACATGCTCTTGACCAAGTGAGAGTAATTGATGGTTAACAGCTCCGGCCGGGCATCGCCATAGCATACCCATATGTTGCCATGATTAGAGATTGGTTATATAGAGTGACGCAGGACGCTCAAACAAAGGAGGAAGTGACACAATTATTGATCCCACGGAGCCGCCGGGAAATGGTTTTCCAGGCGGCTCACTATAATCCTATGGCCGGTCACCTAGGGGAACGGAAAACACTTCTCCGTCTAATAGCCCGTTTCTATTGGCCGGGCATTGGCGGTGACGTCTGCAGGTGGTGTGCGGCGTGCCGTGAATGTCAGCTGGTAAACCCACCGGTCACCCCAAAAGCGCCATTGCGCCCTCTACCATTAATCGAGGTCCCCTTCGAAAGAATTGGGATGGACCTCTTCGGGCCATTAGAACGGTCAGCACGCGGACATCGCTTCGTGTTAGTCCTAGTGGATTACGCGACGCGATATCTGGAAGCAGTGCCTCTGAGCAACATCTCCGCACATAGTGTTGCAGGGGCACTCTTCAAGATAATCTCCCGGGTGGGGATTCCGAAAGAAATCCTCACCGATCAAGGCACGACTTTTTTTCGCGAAATTTACGAGCTCTTGGGCATTAAATCGATTCGCACTAGCGTTTACCATCCGCAGACTGATGGCCTAGTGGAACGGTTTAATAAAACGCTCAAGAACATGATTCGTAAATTCGTACACGATGACGCTAGAAATTGGGATAAGTGGCTAGACCCCCTGTTGTTTGCAGTACGAGAGGTCCCACAAGCCTCCACAGGGTTCTCCCCGTTTGAGCTGCTGTACGGGCGACGCCCAAGCGGTGTCCTTGACGTCATCCGCGAAGCTTGGGAGGAGGGACCTTCTAATAGCAAAAATGAAATTCAGTTCGTTCTCGATCTTAGAGCAAAACTCCACACACTGGGGCGACTAACACAGGAGAATTTGCTCCAAGCTCAAGAATGCCAACGCCAGCTGTATGACAGGGGTGCTCGGCTACGGGAATTTGCACCGGGAGATAAGGTACTCGTATTACTCCCAACATCGAGCTTTAAATTACTCGCCAAGTGGCAAGGACCCTTTGAGGTCACACGACGAGTAGGGGATCTCGATTATGAAGGGGATCTATATATTATAACGTACCGATAGAGGGGGCGCACGTCAAATTTATCACCTCAACCTCCTGAAATTGTGGAGGGAGGAGGCGGCCTCTGTGACGTTGGCCACGGTAGTTCCGGAGAGGGCGGAGCTCGGACCGGAGGTAAACAAAAACTGCAATCTTAACACTCCGGTTATTTTTGGAGACCACCTCTCATCGCGTCAACTCACAGAGGTTTCCGAATTACAAAAGGAATTTGCGGATGTGTTTTCCCCTCTACCGGGCCGTACAAACATCATACAGCACCACATCGAGACCGAGCCGGGCGCGGTGGTGCGATGCCGCCCCTATCGCTTACCCGAACATAAAAAGAAAATAGTACGGGAGGAATTAGATGCGATGCTTGATATGGGCGTAATAGAGGAATCCCACAGTGACTGGTCCAGCCCGGTTGTTCTTGTTCCCAAGAGCGATGGGTCTGTTCGATTCTGTGTGGATTACAGAAAAGTCAACGCGGTGTCTAAATTTGAAGCGTACCCAATGCCCCGTGTTGATGAACTGCTCGATCGGTTAGGTACTGCTCGATTTTATTCGACCTTGGATTTAACAAAGGGTTATTGGCAGATCCCCTTGACACCAATGTCCCGTGAGAAAACAGCCTTCACTACGCCGTTTGGATTACACCAATTTGTGACGCTTCCTTTCGGTTTGTTTGGAGCACCAGCCACATTTCAACGACTCATGGATCGGATCCTCAGACCGCACGCCGCATACGCCGCTGCCTATTTAGATGATATTATCATTTATAGCAATGATTGGCAGCGGCACATGCAACATCTGAGGGCCGTCCTGAGATCACTGCGGCGGGCGGGGCTCACGGCAAACCCTAAGAAGTGCGCGATTGGGCATGTGGAGGTACAGTATCTGGGGTTCCACTTGGGTCATGGCCAGGTGCGTCCTCAAATTGACAAAACCACGGCGATTGCGACTTGCCCTAGACCCAAGACCAAAAAGGGGGTGAGGCAATTCCTGGGGCTGGCTGGCTATTATAGGAGGTTTGTGCCTAATTATTCGGACGTCACCAGCCCGCTGACTGACCTCACTAAAAATGGGGCTCCAGATCCGGTCCAATGGTCGAAGCAGTGCCAACAGGCGTTTATGCAGATTAAAGCCGCACTTTGTGGGGGGCCGCTTCTTCATGCACCTGACTTCTCTCTCCCTTTTGTATTGCAGACGGACGCTTCAGACAGAGGGCTGGGGGCCGTACTCTCGCAGGTGGTGGAGGGGGAGGAGCGCCCGGAAAAACCACCATGGAAAAGGAGTGTTTGGCCATCAAGTGGGCGGTCCTCACCCTCCGTTACTACCTGCTGGGGCGGGCCTTCACCCTCTGATTGGATCACGCCCCACTGCAGTGGCTCCATCGCATGAAAGATACTAACGCCCGGATCACCCATTGGTATCTGGCCCTCCAGCCCTTTAAATTCAAGGTGGTCCACAGACCGGGGGTGCAGATGGCTGTCGCCGACTTTCTCTCCAGAAATGGGGGGGAGTGGTAGACAGGCCGGATGGCGCCCCGGCCTGAGTCGGGCGGTGGGGGTATGTGGCAGTGGGGGCGTGGTCAAGCGGCCGTCCGGGAGAGGAAAGCAGTAAGGGCACTTACACCTGAGCTAAATTATGCCTAACACCTGTCTCTAATTCCAGTGAGAACGAGGAGAGTGGCATAAAAGCTGACTCCGAGCCTCCAGTCGGGAGAGAGAGCCCAAAAAGCAACTCAGTGTGCTGTATGTTTGAGTCTGTTACAAAGTGCTATTTGTAAAACAACAATTAAAAAGCCTACCTTCAGTTATTGAACCCCGTTTCCTGTGTCCTCCCTCCTTGACCATCCTTCGCGTAACGTTGCTACAATCGGTTAGCCAGAATGTTTGTCAATATTTTAATGTCTAGCTGGGTCAGAGAAATTGGACGTTAACTCTTACACTCGCTAGGATCTTTGTCCTTTTTAAGAATCAGACTGATCCGGGTTGCATCATGGTTGGTGGAAGCTTTCCATTTTTTTTTTGTTATTAACAGTTTTTATTGATTCCATACATAAATCATACAAACATTACATAAAATACGGAATCAATTATATACATTAAACCCCTCCCCCTGGATATTACCTCATACACCCCACCTGACACAAACACGCACTACAGTGGTCACCAACATTTAGAACATATAAAATAAATCCGTATAAAAAAGATACCGATTTTTTCCGATTCCGATTTTCTTTCTAAGAACTGTTATTGACCACATATAAAAACAAAATCTAAAATTCTTCAATGCAACATTTTATTTTCATAATAAAATAAATTATTAAACATTACAATTTCCCCCGAACTGCACTAAGTTACAGGATCTTCTCTCACTTAAACAACTCTCAAAATAAAGTGCTCTGTGACTGGAAAGAGGTAGAAATAAAAATTAACTGCAAATAAGTTGCTTTATATAACAGATGTCATTTTCCACTATTTTTATAAATGGACCTTTTTCTCTTTATTACTCGTCTAACAAAACAAAAGTGTCCAATATGCTCAACTTTCGTTAGATGTAAAAATATCAGTTGTATCGAGGAAATTTATCAGATTTCTGAAGCCTCTGTCCTCAACTATGGAGAACAGCTAGTCATCCAGGGCCATGAATTCCATCATTTTCCTCGTAATTGCTTTGGTATTTTCGTTGCTCATACCAAGGGATGATAGGAGAGGCTGCTGACTTGTGACTGGCTCTGAGCTCTGGCTAGATTTAGCCGCTTTCCTTTTTTAGCTTCTTTTTAAAATGGGCATTTTCAGCTGGGTGATGTTGTTATAAATGTCTAATTAGGTTTGTTGTTCTGAAAGTTATTGTGGTGGTTCCCCCACGGTTTACTTTGGCCTTACAATTATTACACATTTCAAACTTTATGTATTCTTCACTCACACAGTGAGGATCTTCCACGCCAATGACATGTTTACATGTGGCTGTGACGTTATTGCCTGTGCCGCTGGCAACAAAACAGACCGGCTTGGAATCGGTAAGACATGAGGCTGACCAGCCGATCACCGGTCCGGGCCGAGCATGCGGAAAATCGGCTAATTCCGGTCCCTGGCCGGTCGATCGGTGCATCTCTAATAAAAAAAATATATATATACTTTCAAACAACATCATCTATTCTAGAATAAATCTTATGGACTGATGAAAACAATTTATAGTCCCTCCCAGATGGGTTAAAATGTCTCCAAATATCTATAAGACCAAGATTTTTACACATCCTGTGGAGCGTCAATGTTGCTCTAGGTGGTTTACACACTTTTGCTTCACTATGATCAAGGACTGAGTCCATCAAAAGATTAAAGTCTCCTCCCAAATATTATAACTGTATTTTTTGGTGAATGCGGCATACTGTATGATCCGACCCCTAAGAACCACCTTGAGTGCCTCTCAATCCACGCCCACAGAAGATACTCTGAGCATCAAGAGATTAAAGTCTCCTCCAAATATTATATCATGAGGGGTGCCAGCGGCTTGCCTTCATGATCCATAAAAAAGCCCTGATCATCAGCGTTAGGTGTGTAAATATTAGCCAAAATCAACCTTTGCCCCTGAATTTCAGCTAAAACAATAATTATTGTTCCTTATTTATCTTTAATCTATTTGAAACATTTGAAATGTAGATGTTTATTTACCAATATAATGACTCCCTTACTCTTGAGCCAGCACTAAAGAAAACATGTCCACCCGAATATCTTCCCGAAGTTTTCAGCTTCCTGCGGGGAAAGATGCATTTCTTGAAGAAACACTATATCATATTTCTTACGTATAAGAAAAGCAATAACCTTCCTTCTTTTTATGGGGTGCCCCAACCCATTCACATTTCATGTGGAGATAATACACTCATATTAAAATTTGACATTTTGACATATTAGAAAAAATAGACTGTGTGTCAAAACTCTAATTATTAAGACCACACTATAAACATTAGAGCAACAGTCAAACCCTGTACTTCCCCTAGAACCAAACAAACAGAAAAAAGATAAACATGCACATTAACCCCACGCACAACAGCTCCAACTGGCGTCCATCCCTCTAAACTCAAACTGTCCATGTATGTCTACGAGAGCCCCTCTGAAATTTGCCATCGAATTACTCAAGTCCAGAGCTTCTATACATATTTTGTGAGAAAGAATTACACAACAGAAAATAATCTATAATACAAACTCCAGCCAATAGAAGCACAAAAAACCTGTAGATTCATCCACATATGTAACTGTTCCGAAGGTGTGTTCCTCCACAAAACATATATTTTCCCAGACACGCTTCAAGACCGTCTTAGTCACATGTGGATTGGCAGATAATTCCCTCTCCAATGACTCCAGATAATTGATCTGTTTCTCAACATCTGACACTCTTGTAACCATCTCAGTGAATTTTGTCTCCATGGCAGTGATCGATTGACGTATTACAGCAAGATCCTCCAAGTCAACAATGACCTTCGCCAGCATTGGACGCTGAATCTCTTTCACCGCACTGTCCAAATTGAGTCCCTGGTCTGCGGCCTTGTCAAGGTTATCAGCTTGAGCACATAAGTGTCTTTTAATGACTTTGACATGCCTAGAACAGTCAAGAATCAGTGTATCAAATCTCACCAGTACATGACATAAAAAGTTTTAAAACTATCAAAGTGCGCAGAGCTCGCAACCCACGTATGGCGCCATGCGACTCCCCCCACAATATATTTGTCTTAATATTATTCTACTTGCACCCCATTCAGCTCCTGCTAAACACCTTAATATATTATAACAGTTTTTTTTTTACATTTATCCAGTAATTTCTGAGCATGTATACTAAAGGTCAACCTTCAGTCCATCCAGACACCATTGATATCTCAATGACATTGACTTGTTCAAGTACTTGTCCATGTCTTCAAAGCATTACATAAGCTTTCTCTATGTCAAAAAAACACACCTATTATCACTTCTTTATTAGCCAGTGTCTTTCTTATATCTGCTTTCAAACATTTAGTAGCGTCCACTGTACTATACCCTTTACGGAAGCCACTCTGATCAGGAGATACAAGTCCTTTATTTTCCAGCACATAGTTCAGCTTGTATACAATCATATGCTCCATAATCTTACACGTATTGGATGTCAATGTCATTGGCCTATAACTCTCTTTAGATCTATCCTTTCCTGGCACAACTCCATGCTTCCATGAAGAAAGAAGTCTGCCTATCCTCCATACTTTTTTAAAAAGTATTACACTTAAAGATTTATCAGACAGGTTTTTAACAATCATATAACAAATCTCATACTTTCCTGGAGATGTCTGCTTAGCCCCCTCCATAGCTCTTTTTAATTCCTACAATGGAAATTCCACATAAAGAGAATCTCCAAAAGGCTTTCTTCCCATCATATCTGGGTTCCTCCTCCTATTTTGTTCTGTGTATTCTTTCATTTCTTCTGATACATTATTGTTACTATGCATTTTGGTAAAAACATCAGCTAGCATTTCAGCCTTTTCAAAATTAGTCACAGCTATTTTTCCTTTACTATTTAGTACAGGTAATCTATGACTTTTATGTATTCCTCCCATTTTCCTGATCATGCCCCATACTTCACTAATATCTACCTCCTCACCTATAGATTTACAAAAATCCCTCCAGTAATTCTATTTTGCAATTCTAATTAGCCTCCTTTTGCTTGCGCTTTCTCATATAAAATAAGATCTTCAAATGTGTGAGTTCTTTTAATCTTCCTAAAGGCCTTATTCCTAGTTTGTATTGTTTGCTACATATATCTGTCCACATTTGCTTTTGCCAATAACTTCCTCTGCAGTATTATACAAAGTTTTATATATCTTTTCATTAAACTCATCCACATCCAATTCTTGCAACCTTATGTCATTTAGATATTTATATGCCTCCCAATTTGCAGTTTTAATCACTGCCTATTGTAGTGTCTTCCCAGACATCCCATACACATATTCCCACAATACATCCTGACACCAGTGTTAAGTCTATAGAGGAACAACTACCCAGAACAACATCAATTCTAGTGGCTTTACCATCATTTAGACATAATAATCCCTTCCAGTCTATAAATTCCTCAAATATATTTCCACTATGATTAGTATCACCACTTCCCCATAAAGTGTGTGCACATTAAAATCACCACATCATATTACTTTGTGGTTATCTGTTCTCATAATTATTTCCAGCACTTCTCTGCTCAATTTATCACATGTGCTTCTGAAATGATTTCTGCTATCACTGATTCATATTTTCCATTGACTTCAACAGCTTTATATATTATTTCATTTTTAATAAATGTAGCCACCCCACCACCATTGCCAATTTGTCTGTCTCTTCTTAATTCTATATATCCTTGAAGCACAAAATAATCTAAATGTGATTTCAACCATGTTTCTTGTACACATATAATATAAGGCTTACATTCTTCATCATCAATAAACTTTTTTAATACTTGCCCATTTGCAATGAGACTCCTTGCATTAAGAATTGTCAATACCATTATGAAGTATCCCCACATGGAGCCTGCATACACACTAATTAACACAATACTAATGTTTAAACTTAGGAAGAGTTCAGAAATCAATATTTGGTGGAATAACCCTTAATTTCAATCACAGCTTTCATGCGTCTTGGTATGTTCTCTACCATTGTTTCACATTGCTGTTGGGGGATTTTATGCCACTCCTGGTGCAAAAATTCAAGCAGCTTGGCGTTGTTTGATGACTTGAGACCATCCATCTTCATCTTGATCACATTACAGAAGTTTTCAATGGAGTTCAGGTCTGGAAATTGGGCTATGACAGGGTCTTGATCCGGTGGTCCTCCATCCACAACTTGATTGACTGCACCTTTCTCCCATCGTGATCTTGAGAGGTCTGTGCAGCAGTCAAGCAGGCAGCTGCCAATATCGCCTATACCAGGATCCACCACTGAAACCGGCACAAATTGAGTATAAATGAACGGCAGCGGTTTGGAGTGATTTGTACGACATTGGGTGGAAAGTGCCATCACACAGCCAAAACAATTATGTCTAATATCTAAAACACCAAACCAACACAAACGTTTGTTTTTGCTGCACATATCAGCACAAATCAATGGCATAGTTTGATAATGATTTGTTAGGGTGCAACTTCACAGAGGTCAGAAACTTGTAGCAGTTCTGTCATTTGCCAAAATGCTCAGTTTGACTTGAAACGCTCTACTTTTCCCTGTGGAACCCAGAAGCTTGACCGCTGGCATACTGAATTTCTTCTTCAGCTGTAATTTATATAACCTGAATATTTACAGCTAATTTCACCTCTCAAAAGAACTCAAAATATACTTTTTAAAAATACAAATCTATCAAATCTGCAAAAAACAATGACATTTTGTTAAATGCTACGTCTAGAATTCAAAAGTATGAAATCCAAATTAAAAACTATAAAACACGCCATGGAAATTTTTATTTCGTTAAATGCAATATGTCTAAATTTCAAATGTACAAACTGCAAATTCAGATCTTTTTGTTATCTATCTGGCTCCACAGACAACACAGCTACACAAAACGTAGAACAGCACAGGAGCCCACAGCGCTGAATACTTTTTGTAACTCAAGTAAAATGACTCACGCGCGCGCATGCGCAGTGACATGTTGGCTCTACGATCACGCTAGCACACACTAACCCAAAGCGAGCGACAAAGTAAACCCACAAAACATTAAACTCCGCATTAAACTAGTTTCTTTAACATGAACATCGACTTCATGCAAGACATCAGACGGTTAAAATGTGTTTTGCACGGTTAGTTTGAGTTGATCTGATAAATTAGGATAAGTTATTTTGGCGCTCGGGCGGGTCTGTGCTAGTTGAGCTAGTGACCAACTCTTAATAAAGTTCAACAGATAAACATGTTCGATCAAATGTGGACTATTCAGCGATGAAAAACACTCACCTCGATTGATTATGAGCTTTACGTAAGTATGATTAATCTGTTGAACGGAATCTGTGTATCAGTTATCGTACATTAGCTGTGTATGTGTGTGTTAGCTGAGCTACATGAAGAGATGCACATACGGTCAAACACTGATTTTATGCCTTTAAGAAGTTTGAACAGAAATGTAAAAAGTGGTTAGTTTTGTCTTATGTGCCAGTATAAACTTTGTGCATCAGGATCATTGAGACTGTACAGTTATTGGCAGCATAACAAGAACGTGAAGTTCTGTAAAATAAGGCTAAAATATGTTGTGTTGAGCTCGGTGAATTCAGTTGAACTGAAACTGACCAGACTAGTTAAATGAAGCATTTGTTTAAACAAACACACAGATTTCAGTGCTGTAACGTGTTATGCCACTGTGTAAATGAAAATATAGTTAAGTTCTTATGAGTAGCCTAATTGTTTTATTTGCCCAAATTAATGGCAAGGTTATGTGTTTGTTTACTCTAAACATTTCAGCAGGTTACCTATAGAAATACGGCTGCATCTAAATGCACGAAGGCCTGCTTAAAAATACAATGGCATATTTTTGTGAAATATGATTTACTGTGAGTTCTAATGTGACGGTATCGCAGGGAAGAGTGCTGTTTGAAAATATTCCAGGAACGTTTTCTTTTCCAAACCATTTTGTACATTAATATAACTCGCCTCATCCTCAGGCTTTTCGTTGACTCTTACAGTGACTATCATACAGAGTTGAACTTTACCTCACACTCACAATCTCTCATTTATTCCTGTCATTATAGAGATACTGGTTCTTGATCAGTTATTGTGTTATTGGGGCCTTGTTTAATGAGAACACTGTAAACTGTTATGACATATATCATATTTGGTTTATGTATCAACAGATAATAGAGCCGCTGCAGACTATCACATAAAGCCATTAAACATTCAGAGAATGACTGTTGGCTTTTGGCTGGGGAATGTACCAAGAACCCTGGTGGCTGGATCTGGGTAAGAACTGTCATTTCATCATTTAAAATGTGTAAATGATATACTACTTTTGTCCTGATCTATCAGTTTATTCAAAACGTTATTCAAACAAAACAATGACTTGAATACTCCTCTAATGTGATTCAAATGTTTTCAATTACTGATTTCAATGTAATTTTGGTATTTTGTTTCTGAGGGCTTGAAATCAAAAATGTCTTGTGGTGTAACCATCCAGAGACAGAAAACAAACAAGTCTAAGGCTGATATTATTGAAAAAAAAAAAAAAAAAATGTTGGTGTGAGTAGTGCAAAATAATATTTAATTATTATTTTTTACAAAAAAGAAACCCAAGCAGTGAAACAATTTTGCTTAAAATATTATTCATATTTGAAAAACTTAAAAGTTGGAGTGGTTGACAGAAAACTTGAAAAACTTGACACTTGATTTCTAATTTGTATCAACCTTATTGGTCTTTGACTGTAATACTATTACACTAATAAAGCTGTGTAAATTAATTAAAAAATATATAAATAGTATGAGATAATGTTAAAGAAATATGAAAAGTATCTTGCAGATTGACAACATCTCACATTTTATTTTACTAATTGTCCAATGATAAATGTTTGTCTTTGCCTCAGGTATCAAATGGTCCTCTGAAGAAGCCATGGGAAGCTGTTTTAGCTGTCCAGATAAAGATTCGATCCCTGACAATCACCAGAGTAAATTTAAGGTCAGTAGTGATATATTAGATTGTGAGGCTTTTTTTTTTTCGGTGGGATTTTTAGTTAGGGTTTGCGTCTGTGTTATTTTATACAGTCTTTTGTAGTGGTGTAACGGTTTATCGTGGCACAATACATCATGGTTAAAAATGTGACGATGCACATTGTGGAGATTTTTTTAATTTTGTAAAAATGATTTTAACATCTGTTCTATCCAATACGCTCGACTACCTGATCCTATGTATGTGGCCATACAAATGGAAATTGCTTCATTGGACACAAGGAGCTCTAAAACACAATTGTAGACTAGCAGTCACAGGTGTTGTAAGATGACTTTATGACTGAAATTTCGGAAACTGAATGTGAAACCAGGAGTGGGAGAGAGAAGAGCCTTTTCAGCAGGATGGATCGAATGTCATTTTGAAGTACAAGACTGATCTGCTCTGACTGCACGAGAGAAAATTGAAGTGTACAGAAGTTTAATAATCATATTAACCATATTAATATACTGTATAATGCTGAATATTATGTATAATAATGCTATGAAGGAATATAATCCTAATGTCAAATGTCATGTCTGATTTGATTTCGTCAGTAAATTATTACTATTTAACTGGTTAAGTGTGCACTTCCGTTAAATATGTATTTTTGAAAAGAATAGTTAGATGTAATCAGAGCTAAAATTATTTTAATAAAATAAAATTGTAATTTAAAATGTTTATAAGCAGCATATGTATCTAACATAATTCTGTATTTTCAGTAAGAAAAATGATTAGCTAATATTTCCATTTGGTGTTACCATTGCCATGATCTGGGCTGGTTTTAGTCCCAGTACATCTCTAATGGATCATTTAGCACTTTTAAGAACAGTACTTTAGCTACATTTTTTATGAAGAAAACTGTTTTTGAAATGTCTATAAAGTAATAATAATAAAAAACACTTTCAATCTTAACTTTTCAGGTATTCAGTATTGTGAGATGGGTGATCCATTACACCCCTAGTCTTATTCAGACAAAAATGCCTATAATTTTAGTCAATGAAAATAACATGTATATGAAAAAACGTTGCCAAACTTGAACAAACCAAACTTGATTACATGTTTCAGTGGCATACACAAAATGAAAGGCAATGGGAACAAAAAAAACAAGGTCAGGTGTTCAATGTAAAGAAAACATCCATATTTTTTAATGATATAGATTATGACAAAACATCTCTCAGCCTAAGAAACGGCTGAAAAATCATAAAAAAAATAAAAACAAATTTCCAGATTTTTCTTATTTTATATTATATGTCTCTGGGTGTAAATAAGGTGGCTCTGAAAAATGGCTTTTGTTTTGTTCTCAATCATGTCAACTGTATCTGAGAAAAAGATTGTGTTGACATGACAAAGCAATCAAAAGTTATAGCATTACAAATATAATTTATCAAAGTGTACAAAAATGTCTACAGTGTCCAAAAGCCTCAACGAACAAACATTATAATTGTACAAAAGAACACAACAGTGACTAAAGGTTTGCATAGCATGCAGACATGATTTTAGTCATGAGAATTCACAGAATGAGTGCCTTTTGACTCAATGAGTCTGCATCATTGATTCTGTGTCATTTACATGACGTCATCTCTTGGAGGTCATATATAACACTCATCAATCAATCACATGTCTCTCAGCCCAAAATATAGGATGATTTTTACACTGATCTAAACCCAAACTGATTTTTATTTTATTGTTTCATGATGCTACATAATTTCCGATAACATCATCTGATCCAGGAAAACTATCAAGTCTTTAGCCAGATTGCAAGATGCCAGATGCTGTGTGTACATTGTGTTTCGTGTGGATTATATAATGCTCGATGCATCCCATTTCCTTGTGCATGGGCTCATTTGAAAGATAATCGCCCCCTCTTTTGTCTGTGAGCAGACATATAGGCTGGTTGTATTCTACTCTTTGATTGCTTTGCAAAAACATATGACTATTTGATTAGTTTGATGTTTTCACTGATTACAATAATTTGTACAGTGCACATTTAATAAAAAAAGGAACACTTCTGATTTGTCTGCAAATTTCAAAGCCCTTGTTCAGTTTTGGTCATAATGCCTATGTGCATTGTAAAGTAGAGATTTTAAGCTTTCAAACAATACCTATTTTGTGTTGGTCAAAATGTAGGTATTAACATTTTGCATCCATTACAACCAAGCTTAAAGGGTTAAACATACCAAATAAATTAAAGATTCAAAAACATAAGAACAAAAGCCAGTAGTATAAGCCTGAAGTATTAACTACTTTTAGAAGTTACTCTTTTGTAAATTCCTTACGTTTAGCCAGTTTAGGATATTGCGTTACATGTAGCGTGTTTTTAGGGAAACGGCATATTCATAATGCAAGTTACTCCTGACTAGCATGCAGTTTATTTCAAGTTCACCTGTTCATTTACTTCATTGTCTGTGCAGTTGTAATATTAAATTGATGATGTAAATGTAGTGAACGATCTCGTGTATATATAGGATGCTTTAAATTAATTAACCCGTTTATAAAGTTGTTAATTTTGCTGGTGTTTAACTCTTTCTGTACAGCAGTGGCCAAAAGTATTGGCAGTGACATAAATTTTGTGTTTTGCAAAGTTTGCTGCTTCAGTATTTGTAGATTATTTTTCCATATGTTTCTATGGTATACTGGAAAACAATGATACACGTTTCATGAGTTTTAAAGTTTTATTGGCAAAAACATTCAATACATGAAAAGAGTCAATATTTACAGTGTTGACCCTTGTTCTTCATAACCTCTGAAATTCGTTTTGGCATGCTGGATATCAGCTTCAGGACCAAATCCTGACTGATGGCGATCCATTCTTGACTTATTAGTGCTCGGAGTTGATCACAATTTGTGGCTTTCTGCTTATCCACTCGCCTTTTGAGGATTGACCACAGGTTCTCTATGGGATTATGATCCGGGGAGTTGCCTGGCCACGGATCCAAAATTTCAATGTAATGATCTCCGAGCCACTTCATCATCACTAATTCATTGCCTTTTGACATGGTGCTCCATCATGCTGGAAAATGCACAGGTCATCACCAAATTGCTCCTGGATAGTTGGGAGAAGTTGCTTTTGCAGGATGTTTTGATACAATTCTTTATTCATGGTAGTGTTTTTGCGCAGAATTGTGAGAGAGCCCAATCCCTTGGATGAAAAGCAACCCCACACATGGATGGTCTCAGGATGCTTCACTGTTGGCACGACACAGGACTCATGGTAGCATTCACCTTTTCTTCTCCGGACTGTCGATTTTCCAGATGTCCCAAACAGTCGGAAGGGGGCTTCATCAGAGAAAATATCTTTGCACCAGTCTTCTGCTGTCCAATCCTTGTACTTACTGCAGAATTTCTGTCTGTCCTTGATGTTTTTCTTGGAGAGAAGTGGCTTCTTTGCTGCCCTTCTTGACACCAGGACATTGTCCAAAAGTCTTCGCCTCACCGTGCGTGCAGATGCACTCACACCAACCTGCTGCCAATATTGAGCAAGGTCTGCACTGGTGGTGACACGATTCCGTAGCTGACTCCTCAGGAGGAGATGGTCCTGATGCTTGCTGGATACTCTGGGACATCCTGAAGCCTTCTTCACTACAGTTGAACCTCTCTCCTTGAAGTTCTTGATTATCTGGTAAATGGTTCTTTCAGATGCAATATTCTTTGCAGCAATTTCCTTGCATTAGAGGCCATTTTGATGCAAACCAATGATGGCTGCACATCTTGCTTTAGAGGTAACCATTGCTAACAAGAACACAATGATTGGAAGCACTTTTCCCCTCCTTTTATAGCAATCATTCTGCTCTTATAATCCATTCAGAATGATAGAGTGCTTTCACCTGACTAGTACTCGTTCACAAGTTCTCAGGTGCTGCTGATATGATTGGTGAAATTATGTCAGCTTGTCATTTTGTGCCAGGACCATTTGGGTTTTTGTGATAAAGTAAAATATTTTTGGCCAATGAAGCTTTTTGCAATTATTTAAAATGCATCTGATCACTCTGCACAATAATCTATAAACAATGTAAATCAACACCACAACAACTGAAGCAGAAAACTTTGCAAAACACAAAATTTATGTCACTGCCATTACTTTTGTCCACGGCTCAAGCGGTGAAATCCACAACATACTGTATTATTGTGTTAGATTATTTAATTCTTCGTAGATGTTAATATCTTGCATTATTATTTTTTTCTCATCATGTTTTCGTCAACAGAATGTTTTAATTAAAATTGGTTAATAATCATCATGATACCCTTCTTAAACAAACATTTTAACCAGTAATTTTGTTGACAAGTTTAACTGTTTTGTGTTGATGTGTTGTTAATAGTAGTTTGGTTTGAGTTGAATTTGTTTTTTGGTGTATGGCTTGATAAGTGTGTCAAGTTGTTTATTTTGATGATTTTGTGTTAAGTTGGGTTTGTTTTGTGTTCAGGTGGTGAATGTTGATGATGATGGGAATGAGCTGGGAGCAGGAATCATGGAGCTGACGGAGGATGAACTGGTCCTGCGGACACGAAAATGTGATGCTGTCAAGTGGCCTTACCTGTGCCTGCGTCGCTATGGCTACGATTCAAATCTCTTCTCATTTGAGAGCGGCCGACGCTGCCAGACGGGTCAAGGTAAAGGCAAAATCAAATTTTCTTCCATATTTGCTACAACTTCATATTTAAATGGATGCATTTGTAAATTCATGTATTATAAAAATCTAAACACCAGTGCTGGGAATAATTGGCAGTTTACACATGTACATTTGGCTAAGGGTCTTTACTTTGAAAATGTCTGCAGTGATTAATGCAAGACTGTTAACTTTGAACCCATGCTTTCACAAGGATGAGCTCGAGAGTTTGCATGCTTGATCTGGTAAGTACGGTTTGCTGTGCTCCCAACACTTACTACACCTGCTACACCAATGTCAATAACGATTCTACTGTTACAGTTTATAGTACTTAGCAAGATATACCACTTTCAAAAGTTAATACAAAATAAGGTAATTTAGTTAATTATCATCTTGAACATTGATGTCGTCTCTGGCAATCTTGTTGAGCAATGTAATAACGTTGGATAAATGCCCTCAAAATCAGGAGTAAACGCTCTGGAGGTCCATGTTTGTTTGTGGGCAGGTGAGTAGTCACGTAAAACTACCACATAGCCACATAACTCGTTAAGTCACTGTTCGAGTTTCAAGTCAGTGGAAAAGCGCTGCCAGTATGTGATAGGCTACAGATAGCCCCGTCCGTGAACCAGCCGAGCACAGGCTTTGCATGGTAACCATCACAATTTCAGTGGAAAAGAGCTAACAAAGGACTGATTTGAAATTCTCTACATAGGCATCAACTCTAAGATTCACACAAATATAGTTCCACATACAAAGCACACAGGAGACTTGATATTCTATTAAGCATAAGTATACATAGCACTCATATATTTGGGTAAAATGGTCAGTTTTTAATTAAACTGAATTAGGGCAGGGCGATATCGCTACAACAATAATGTAAGAAATAATGTACAGTTGGTCTTTATCGCAAAATTATAGTGCATCGTATAGTGCGACTGAGCATCAACTTCCTGCCTGACATCTTGAGATGTTGCTTCAATATATCCACATAGTTTTCCTTCCTCATGATGCCATCTATTTTGTGAAGTGCACCAGTCCCTCCAGCAGCAAAGCACCCCCTCGACATGATGTTGCCACCCCCATGCTTCACGGTTGGGATGAGCGGTATGATGGCTGTGTGGACCCCTGGTGTTTATACTTGTGAGCTATTGTTTGTACATATGAACGTGGTACCTTCAGGCATTTGGAAATTGCTCCCAAGGATGAATCAGACTTGTGTCCACAATTTTTTTTACCTGAGGTCTATGCTGATTTCTTTTGTTTTTCCCCATCATGTCAAGCAAAGAGGTACTGAGTTTGAAGGTAGGCCTTAAAATACATCCACAGGTACACCTCCAATTCAGTGCACCTCCTCATCAGAAGCTAACTAGCTAATTGTCTAAAGGCTTGGCATGATTTTCTGGAATTTTCCAAGCTGCTTAAAGGCATGGTTAATTTAGTGTATGTAAACTTCTGACCCACTGGAATTGTGATGCAGTTAATTAAAAGTAAAACAATCTGTCTGTAAACAATCGTTGGAAAAACATTAGTGTCATGCACAAAGTAGATGTCCTAAACGACTTGCCAAAACTTTAGTGTACTGATATTAAATCTGTGGAGTTATTAAAAAAAATGTTTTAACGACTTCAACTGTATACGTATATAGTACGTACATAACCGTTTATGTTTTATGGCATTGTTTGCACTTGTTAAATGGCATAAGTGCAAACTGAACTGTTTATGAAGAAATTACGGTTTATTGACTATATGATAATGAAGGTCTGGAGACTCTATTGACAAACATAGTCATTGTAACACAATATAAAATAAACAACAAACATTTACATATACTTACGCACCTCAAAGCTATCTCATATTAGAATTTTTGTTGTTTCAGTTTTGTTAAAAGTGTTTGATAAATAAATAGATGTAAATTTGTTTACTCTACCCAGAGGGTCACCTCAGCCCCTTGTAGGCAAAGTGGCTTGGGCCACTGTAGCCACCCCCCCTGTGCACATCCCTGATTCCAACTTCGGCTTGTATCAGAGTTATTTTGGTGTTTATATCACCAGAATGACCATCTGACTCATTATTACAAGAGCACTTGCCAAATAAATAAGTAGACTAGTCTGTGTTAAGGATAATAATGCAAAATTAGGCTCTGCTATGTTCAAGTGACCCCGATCAAATGCCTGTTAGAGGGATAGATGGACACTAAGTGCAAGCACTTCAACATGGTGACTAATGTATATTCAACACTTAAATAGGCTAACATCATATTGCACAAATCTATCAATGTAAGTGAAGTAAGAAATAAAAAAGACTCAAATACAGAGTGGCACAAAACCTCTTAATGTACATCCTGAATGCAGAATGACACTTCAATGTAACTGAATTGCTTCAGGGTGATCCTCGCTATGCGCATTCAAAAGCGCAGAACTTAGATCATATTTTGGCTACATATTTAGTTTAAGACATAAAGCAGTTTAAACCTTATTATATTTTTCTGCAAAAATGTAACCGTGCGTCGCATTAAGGGAAGACCACAACAGCTGTGATTGTTTCGCTTTGGAACTGGAGTCTGATCAGCAAGATTATTTTAAAATCTCTGCATCATATCACATTGTATTTGGGCTTGTTTTTTTATCTGGAACATCTACTGTTTTCGTATTCTTTTTATGTTTCATTAAATACAAGTGAAAACGTGGTCAAAAAGACATATCTGTTTAAACTTTGTGCTTTTTTTTAAGGTTTGACGTAAAAGTAAAATCCGGCCTTTAGCTTATTTATAATGGACGTTGTAAAAATATGCGCCTGGAATTGCAGTTGTAGTTTGTGTGTGGGCTTAATGGGAGTATACTTTGAAAGACTACAATGCTTGACCATCCCCAAGATATAAGGGCACGTGAAACACAAGTCATTCCCAATGCTTTTAAATGTCTCCTCTATATGCAGCACACTAGTTTTTGGAACATAGTAGTAGTATTTTACTTTTGATGTTTTTCAACTGTAAGAGCAGAGTACCATGTGTGCTCACTGTCTGCAGGGATATTTGCCTTCAAGTGTTCCCGTGCTGAAGAGATCTTCAACATGCTGCAGGACGTCATGCACAACAACAGTATCAGTGTGGTGGAGGAAGCTGTGTTTGAACCTAACCTCATACAAGCTGAAGCAGACCAGCCCCTCACACCACACACACCTACAAGTAAGTCTACACTGCATTCTCACATTTAAGTATTGGTTCATCCACAAAAATATACCCTCTTTATTTACTCAACCTTATTGTTGTTCCAAACCAATAGGAACTTACCTATCAAGCACAGAAGAAGAAATGTAAGAATTTACTGGTCATTGGGGCCTGGGCAGCTCAGCGAGTATTGATGCTGACTACCACCCCTTGAGTCACGAGTTTGAATCCAGGGTGTGCTGAGTGACTCCAGCCAGGTCTCCTAAGCAACCAAATTGGCCTGGTTGCTAGGGAGGAGTCACATGGGGTAACCTCCTCATGGTCGTGATTAGTGGTACTCGCTCTCAATGGGGGTGTGGTAAGTTGTGCACGGAGAGTAGCATGAGCCTCCACATGCTGTGAGTCTCCACGGTGTCATGCACAACGAGTCACGTGATAAGATGCACAGATTGACTGTCTCAGAAGCAGAGGCAACTGAGACTTGTCCACCACCACCCGGATTGAGGTGAGGTACTGCGCCACCATGAGGATCTACGAAGTAGTGGGAATTGGGCATTCCAAATTGGGAGAAAATGGAATAAAAGGAAAAAAAGAATATACTTACTAGTTGTTTAGATTCATGAATGAAACACTTAGACCGTTTTGTGAACTGATTTATAAAGGGACATTTTCAGACCTGTTGCTCATTTGATTTTAGTCCAAAATTGGACAAAAATTGTTAACATCTAGTTTTTTTGCCTTGCTTCTGTTCACTTTAACAAGTGTAAGCACTAACAGCATTTCAAAAGGGACAAATTGTGTTAATAAAAGTCATAGTGGCATAGTGGTGGTTGATAATCCAGTTAAAACAATACAGTGCATCTGGAAAGTATTCACAGCGCTTAATTTTTCCACATTTTGTTATGTTACAGCCTTATCAAAATGGATTAAAATAATTATTTTCCTCAAAATTCTACAAACAATACCCCATAATGACAACGTGAAAGAAGTTTGTTTGAATTCTTTGGAAATTTATTAAAAAACGAAAAATCACATGTACATAATTATTCACAGCCTTTGTTCAATACTTTGTTGAAGCACCTTTGGCACCAATTACAGCCTCAAGTCTTTTTGTGTATGATGCTACAAGCTTGGCACACCTCTTTTTGGGCAGTTTCTCCCATTCTTCTTTGCAGGACCTCTCAAGTTCCATTAGGTTGTCTCTCTCCAGAGATGTTCAATCGGGTTCAAGTCTGGGCTCTGGCTGGGCCACTCAAGGACATTCACAGAGTTGTTGCATATCCACTCCTTTGTTATCTTGGCTGTGTGCTTAGGGTCATTGTCCTGTTGGAAGATGCCCCAGTCTGAGGTCCAGAGCTCTCTGGAGCAGGTTTTCATCAAGGAGGCCTCTGTACATTGCTGCATTAATCTTTCCCTCGATCCTGTCTAGTCTCCCAGTACCTGCTGCCGAAAAACATCCCCATAGCATGATGCTGCCACCACCATGCTTCACTGTAGGGATGGTATTGGGCAGGTGATGAGCGGTGCCAGGTTTCCTCCAGACATTAGGCTTGCCATTCAGGCCACAGAGGTCATTCTTTGTTTCATCAGACCAGAGAATTTTGTTTCTCATGGTCTGAGAGTCCTTCAGGTGCCTTTTGGCAAACTCCAGATGGGCTGTCATGTGCCTTTTACTGAGTGGCGGTTTCCGTCTGGCCACTCTACCATACAGGCCTGATTGGTAGAGATGGTTGTTGTTCTAGAATGTTCTCCTGTCTACACAGAGAAACGCTGGAGCTCTGTCAGAGTGACCATCGGGTTCTTGGTCACCTCCCTGACTTAAGGCCCTTCTCCCCCGATCACTCAGTTTGGCCGGGCGGCCAGCTCTAGGAAGAGTCCTGGTGGTTCCAAACTTCCATTTACGGATGATGGAGGCCACTGTGCTCATTGGGACCTTCAGTGTTGCAGAAATATTTCTGTACCCTTCCCCAGATCTGTGCCTTGATACAATCCTGTCTCGGAGGTCTACAGACAATTCCTTGGACTTCATGGCTCGGTTTATGCTCTGACATGCACTGTTAACTGTGGGACCTTATATAAACAGGTTTGTGCCTTTCCAAATCATGTCCAATCAACTGAATTTACCACAGGTGGACTCCAATCAATTTGTAGAAACATCTCAAGGATGATCAGTGGAAACAGGATGCACCTGAGCTCAATTTTGAGAGACATTGTAAAACTTGTATCCAATGTAAACATGAAATGCAAATAATTAATTGCTTTATATAATAAACCAACTTCTAGCATTTTTGTAAGGCACCACCAAAGACAATTGTTATCAGTGGTATGATGCTGTTAATGAAAAGCATTGCAAACATGATTTGCATGATATATTGCAGCATTAGAAATTGAAAGGCTAGTTTTGTGTAAGGTTCAAAAGGTTTCATAGTGTATTTGTTTGTTTATTTTTTTTATGTTTGTATGTTTTAGCTCCTGGCAACATCCTCCCTTCCTTACCCAATGGCAGCTTGCGGTATCCCTCTTTAGGGGATGCATCCTCACACCCCTCCAGTCGGCATCCATCTACGGCGAGCGTGTGTCTGCCCTCTCTGGGCGAGGAGTCCACACACCCACTCTTAGTTGCAGATGAGGCTGTAAGAGTAAGTGAATATGAATATTTTTGAATTGGATGTTTCCAAAGAGTGAGATAAACCATTTCAATGTTATGTGAAGGTGAATTATATAAAGTTTTACCCACATTACAGCTGTCCCTCAGTTAGTGTACTTGATTACCAAGAACACAACAGTGTCAGTAAAGAGCATGCTTGAAGTGAAATATGAGACAAGGGATGTGTGAAGTAAACAAAGAAAAGGCAAGGTAAAAATTACTTGCAAAAAGAATAGGTTTGTGTCATTTTCTTTCAAACTGTAATTTTATCAAAGTGTGCTAAAGTTAAAATCTCATTTTATTTTGTGTATTTACAGTACATAAAATGCTAGCTATGAAATTAGCTTTAGCCAGACAAGGAAATCTACCCAAAAATGGAAAAATTTAAATTCCACCACAGAATGAATGACAAATGTGGAAATGACTTTAGTTTATGACAGTTCAGACAAAATGGCAAAAATAATGTATGTACACTGTTGGACGTTGTTAGTTAGTAAAAAATCAATTACATAAACTATTGAGTGTGAAGAATGTTTTTAAAGGGAGTTTGACTTGAAACATCTCAAGTGCCCATATTTGCCCTTACAAATATCTAAACTAGCAGCAAATTTGCTGCTAGTTATTTTCACATGCAAATGAGCTTGTGATTTTCCACAAATGTTTGTCAGAATTTTGCAGCTCCATCACTGGTAGTGGTGAACTGCCAACTTTGGCAACAATGGACAATTTGCCGCAAGTTTTCCGCAAAGCTCATTTGCATGTTAAAATTATCTGTAGTGAATTTGCAGCAGGTTTGCGGTGAGCTAAATTTTTGTAAGGGCGAAGAAACACCTTTACCACATTACATTTTATATCACTGTTTGAACATAATAGTCACTGAAGTATGTCTTGTATGCAATGTCTCCTCAGGGTCATACATATGTGAACACCACTGGTCTGCTGGAACAGCACAGCCCAAGTATTGTAGAACTTCCTACAGACTCTAGTGTGTCATTACCTGATGCAGAATGCACCACACCTCAGGAGGCCCCTGACCCAGGCCCTCGAGTGCAGCTTGAACCCGATGGTGTTCGGTTCGTGCTAGGCCCGACCCCCGTGCAGAGACAGAGACAACACGAGGCGTCAATATCTGGACTGGAGTATGCTGGGGCAGACTCCACTTACAACTGTAATGGCACAGTTATTTCACAAAATGCAGGCAGCATGGATGCGCTTGAAAGCAGTCAGCCGGACGACACCTCTATGGGAGTCTCGGCAGCTGCAGAAAACTTCAACAGTTCGCTCTCTGCTCTCTCGCGCCATCATGCTCGGCCGCCACCACTCACTCCCGACGCCAACATCAACAACTCCGCCCAGCGGAGAACGGCATTACTCGACTACGAAAACCTACCGGCGCTCCCTCCGGTGCGAGAGCACCCGAAGGGCGGCTTGGACGATGAAGATGGCGAAGAGTCAGTGGAGCTCAGGTTGCAGCCAATCAATGGATTCCACAACCACCGGCAGTACAGCCCCGACCCCACTCACTACTACATCAACACGGAGAATGTAACAGCCCCCCCCAGTGCCAACAAGGTGGAGTCAGCCCGCTGGCAGGGTTGCTCTACCCCAACATTCTTTAACTTTGATTTCCGCCGGCCGGGTCACAAGTTGCACAGACTGAACTATATTGAGGTACAAACTGAGCCCGAGAGCTCTAGCAACCCACAGACCCCAAAGACGCCCACTTCACCGCTGCCACAGACACCCACGCGCAGGACAGAGCTGTACGCGGTCATTGATGTGGAGCGCACGGCTGCTATGTCGAGCCTACAAAAAGCGCTGCCCCGTTACGATGGTACCTCCAGGAAGACACGCCATAACAGTGTTGACCTGCCCATGTGATGGTGCCTGCCGCTGCCTGAACACTTGTTGCATTTCTAAAACTTACAGTAGGCAGAGGGACCTGATATCACGAATGTCGTTCTGCTTGTAACACTTATAGAGATTATCCTGTAGTTTAAAGAGTCTAATGTTCACTTGAGAAAGTTAACAAAGGAACTCGCCATATACCTTGATTTTATTCCTATGGTAATATACTACTACTTTTCTTACACTCGTTTTCCAGTGCCTGTTTATTTTTTGTTTTATTATGTTAATAACAACTTTGGACGACATTCCACAGGTTCATTCCATATGGTACAAATCAGTATTACACTGATTAGACGTTTTGTGTTTTCTGTATTTGCCCTGTATCATGATGACACTACAAGCTGTTTTAAAATCTGTATGTAAAGACTTAACACTACATTTGCATTTTTGGTTGCATAGAGTAGATTTCAATACTTGGCACAATAAAAGTCTATTTTGTTTGATTTGAGGTTTTTAGTTCATAAGCTGTGCACTATTCATTCACTGTACCCCTGTTCCAAGACCTAGTGAGCTGCCTACGTGCAGCATTTTAACTGAAGTGACCAGCTTTGAATACTCAACTTCGGAAGCAATTGTCCACGCCATGGATGACTCGACTCACAATTAATTTCTAGAGTTTGAGGTTATAATGTTGCTAAGTTAACGGTGTGATACTCTTAAGCGTCAAGTAAATAGCATACACAAATCTTGAACAATATAGCCAGTTTTTATTAATTCTTATTAATAAAAAGATTTTATTAATACTGTCCAGTATGAATGAATGATACATTTTTTGGCTGCATATAGACTTCAATGCTTGGCAGTTGGCACAAAAAAATATTTAGTTTGAGTCTTTTAGCTTTGAAGCTTTACACCATTTATATACACAACACATGCTGCCTTAAAAAACTTACCATATGATGTCACCTTAAATATTGGAGAATATAGGCTCAAAACTGTCAGTGTGGGTTCATGATTGATTCTACACAGAATTATTTAGAGCACATTAACACTCCTGTGACTGTACAATAGTAATGGGGCAGTTTGAGCTTGTGTAACTAAAGCTTGACCCTTCACAAAGCCCTCATTCCCTTTATTAACTGTTGCTGACGCTGTCAACTTTTCTATCTGCATGGCACCTGTTCTGCCGCAAACACGGAGAGGAAGGTGACCGCAGTCACCGCATCCATCCATCCATTTTCTAGCTATCCTATTGGGTCGCAGCTGGGACGCTGGAGCCTATCCTAGAGATGTGGTTATAGGCAGGGAAACTCACTGAACAGGTGGCCAGTCCATCACGAATAAATCACTTAAAAGAAGTGATTAAATAATGCCATCAACTGTGCATATATATATATAGTATTTTTACTGTAGCTAAAACAATTTTCAAGGTATAAAGTGTATATATATATATTTCATTTTGAGTCACGTTTTCTCAGGGTCGCATTCACACGTGATCTGAACAAAACACTTTAACCCACAAGCACTAATACCAGCAAAATTCTAAAACCCCTGTAATGACAGGTAACAAAATAATCAGATTTAACTGTGAAGCATTGTCATGTTTGACAGCATTTTGGAGCATCATCGCAAATTTTGACACTTCACCACAAGTGGTTTAGTAAAAATGCAACAATTTGATAAATAATAGTTAATCAAAATATAAATCCAATGCTTGAAATAACAACTGTAAAAATGTCATTTTTAGATATTATCACATGTAATTAGTTTTATTCCATCAGATGTCCTCAAAGACTCACAATGCATGACAAATTGTCTAATGAAATGAAGATTTTTTTTATTCAAGTGAAGATAACACATGACCCGCAAACATCACAAGCGTGACTCACAAATGAACGCTTTATAAGGCTTAACCCACAAACATCTGTTTTGACTGCAGCCTTGGTTCTCTGACAGGAAGGAACAAGATGATGTGTCAGTTGACACATCGGAATAACGGAATACATGTAATGGGATTACGTTTTTAAAATACAAAATATAACAAACAGTCAAGCTCCCAACGAGACCCGGTGGGTGATCCAAGGTGGCGGCTCAATATCAATAACTGTCCCCAAGTACTTATATTCAGATACAGTGTCAATATTCATCCCCTGTATTGTTGTGTGGGTAACAGGTGACTTTTGTCTTGGATCTTTTGTCTTGGATGTATTTATTGGCAGACAACAACTTCTACACCAAGAAGCAAAGTCCTCCACCACAGGTCCATGAGACACCTCATCATCCTCCAAAAGACTCACATCTCACAAAATAAATTACATATAACTAGCAGGGGCACATTAACACAGGCTGAAGCCCAGGGGCCCACAACTCCCAGGGGGCACAGCTCATGGCATCTAGCACCCCATTTTCCCCTACCAATGTCCACGGGAGGATCACATATATTGCTTTCCGCGGGAGATGGAGTTGTTGACACGGAGACAGTGCGCAACCGTGAAAGGCGCCATGTAGCTTTGTTCGATGCACAGTGCAAGTCCCCACCCCCAATTAGAAGGGGGCCCCCGCGGAACAGCAAACCCAAGGGCCCAGAGGTACCTTAAAGTGCCTCTGATAACTAGCCAAAACCCAATACATTGTAGCGAATGTACATCTTTCTTTTGTACACTTTAATATTCAATTGGTGGTGGTGTGGAATTTCTGCCCCACCCATTTATTGCACCCATCTTTGTGTGTGCAATAAATACGCACCTCAACTGTTCGCTGTCTGCTGACTTCTCCATTGCCCACGAACTTAGGTTTATCACAGAGGACCCGAAAACCTGTCTTTGGAAGAGAACACCGTTATGGAGTCCTCACGCTGGGCAAAGTTTTCAAGACCCTCACCAGCATCCAACAAAATCAGTTTTCAAGCCCTCATGAAGGTATGCCTGGAGAAGAAACAGCCTTTCCAAGTCCTGCACCAGGCACAAGTAGAGGACCTGCAGGTGCTCTGGAGCCTGATCACCAGAGAGGGGGTTGGCGCTGTGACATCCCTGGAGCCCATCCCACCCATATCACTGATGAAGATGGGGACGGATGACGACCTGGAGACTTTCCTCTGTATATTTGAGAAGACCGCTGAGGTATGGAAGTGGCCTCCCGACCAATGGGCGCCTCCCGCTTATTTCTCTTACCCACTATTCTACTAAATGGCCTTCCTGTTGTCCACAAACTCACTTCCTGTGTCCCCCTTACCCACTATTTTTCCTCACTACTATGTCACACTATGTCTTCCTTTCGTCCATAGAACCGCTATTTATCCCCTTACCCACTAAATACCACTTTGGCATGCCTTTGCCCCCATGTGCCCCCCGATGCCATACATCACCCTAATTCTTGCTGGGCAGCGGCCAGGTGTACTACATGCCCCTATAAGTGTGTTTTTAGACGTTCCTGTCACAATCTTTAAAAAAAAATGTTTCTATACATTTCCTCATGGGGCACATGGCGGGGTGCCCACTGTGCCCGCCTAGAGCCCTTTAAAGGTGTTCTCTGACGTTCGACCAAAAATTCACCGAAATCGTTAGCCCTCTCGGTATGTCTTCAAGAAGATTTTGAGGGGTCATTCTGTAAAATTTGTGAATCCCACAAGCAATTAATTTCTATAGGTGTTTTGTGGACACCCCTCAGAAAGCTCTAAATTACTCTTTTTGAAATTTGAAATATGCATATTCTCAGGGGCCCCTAAGACAGTGTGCAATGTTTAAAGCCTGTCTGACTTGTTTAGTGCTTAATTGGCTGAATTGTGAATTTAAAGTGAGTTATTTTTCTAGAATATTTTTCTTGATTTTCTTTTAAAGTACTTCCCAAACTCTGAGGGACGCAGCTTTTTTAATGTGTTGTTTCAAAGGGTCCTACAATGAAATCACACAGGAAGTGCCCACGTGCAATCTATTTCAAGGCCGATTTATTTGTATTTGTTTTTTACAGCCGCCAAATACATGGTCAGTAATTTTTTTGTGTGCTAATTATACATTTATAAAAGTTGTAAGTTATAGAAATATATTTATAGGAGTGACCTAAGTGCTATATTTCATGTTTGATTGATAATATTACATGTAAATAGCAAGAAAAGCCATATACATGGTTGTCCACAGACCACCTATTTGCTCCACTTCAAATAAGTTTTGAGTTTCATGCCCACATACAACTTATTTTAAAGGACAGAAATACATGGTTCATGGACAGTAATTTTTAAGTTCTAAGTTAAATGCACGCATTTATAGGAGTGTCCTGAGTGCATTATGTGTTTTTATAATATTTAATTTAAATGCTTATAAAATTATATAAATAAAAAATGGTGGCAATATTTCCTCAATAAACTCTTAAGTCCAAAAGGAAGGTACAGCTTATTTAATAGCTGCCAAATACATGGTTCATGGAGAATCATTTTAATGTAAATGCTATATTATTATGAGTTGTAAGTTGCATAAGTGGATTCCATTGAGTATGTTGAGTGTTATACAGGATGTTTGATACATGGTTTGTGGACAGTCAGTTTTAAAGCATATTATAAACATTTATGAGCTATAAATTGATTAGATTAGTATGTTGAGTCCTGAACAGGTTGCTTCATGAATATTATCTAATATAAATACCAATAAATGTCCTAAAACATGATTGTCCATAGACCACCTATTTGTTGCCCATAAAATATATTGTATCTGGGATTATCCCATGTGCAATATGTGACAAGGCCCATGAGAAATGTATGAATTAAAAATGATATTTAGGTGACTATATGACTTTGCTCTATAGAAAACACCCTTTAAAACCTCAAAAATAGAACATCCACGGACAGAGTATATTTATGAATGGTATAGATTGTATGTGGGATCTCCAGACTGGGATAACTTAAAGAGAGGATGCTGAAATAAGCACATGAGCACAGGTTTGAAGTGTCTAAGTTGTGAATCTCAAGAGGATCAGAGAAAGTCAAAAAGTTTGTTAGAATTGTTTTTTTCGACTTACTCAGAAATTCACACCATATATAGAGGAGGTTGAGATGAGCACAGGAGTACGTGGCTTCCTGGCTCAATCCAGGGCTAAGATATGGCAATCCCACTTCCATTTTAATGCCTTAAAATATTAGGTGGTTTACACACAGTAGAATTTTGTGGTTTTGAAGGGTATATGTTGTTTAGGGAGTGATGTACAGTCACCTAAATTTGATACTTAGTCAATTGGTGGACATGTTTTTTAATGTGTGGGATACAGGAATTCACTATTTCAGGCAATGAAAATAAATTGCCCCTGGACCATCCCAGTTACAATCTATCAAAAAGGCTAAAATAGGTGTTTGGTGCACACCATTTTTGAAGCTCCAGGATTAACTTTGACTCAAAATCACATTTAGGTGCCTATATGACTCCCCCTGAACAGAAAATACCCTTTAAAACCTCAAAAATAGACTGTCCTTGAACAAAACTATATTTATGAATGGTATAGATCATGGGATCTGCATATATTAGCTCAGGGCTGACTGACAAAGCTGAAACCTATACTCCTGTGCTCATCTCAGTCTCCTCTCTCTATGGTGTGAATATAAAGAGGATCAGAGAGATTAGAAAATGTCGTCCATAAAAAACCCTTTGAGTATACATAAATCACACCATAGACAGAGGAGTCAGAGATGAGCACTGGAGTACAAGTTTCAACTTCCCAGCTCAATCCAGAGCTGAGATATGGCAATCCCACAAACAATTTATCCAATTCAAAAATTTAAATCGTTCGTCGACAGCGGAATTTCGACTTCAAAGTGGGTGCAATGTGTTCCACTGAGGGTGCTGAGTGCCAAACAAGTGCATCTATAAAAATGAATCAAGAAAATCAAATGTCCACAAACCACCTATCTGGTCCCTTTCAAATTAATTGTAGCCCACGTGCAATCTGTTCAATTGCACAAAAAAGAAGGTTGGCAGAAATTTGTTCTAGATGATGCATTGCCCTTTCTTAATACTACATAACTAATGCCACTTGCACAGATTACTATTCTGTACTCCCAAACTACAATTACTTTATTCCTACACACAGTATATTTACTTGTGTATATTATATATTTTCAATTCATTTATATATATTGGACCCCTAGGTACAAAGTCCTGTAATATACTGGATGAGTGGACAAATAGTGTGTTTGTGGTAAATGGATGTGGATAATATGATTTTAATGCTCCAAAAAGCACAGACAATCAGCATTAATGCCATCCATACTCCAGAAGTTAAATACATTTCTTATAAAGCGATATAATCACTTTCCATCCCCCTGTGCTCCTGATCAAGGTACTAAGGTTTAAATAAATATGGCTGTGCAAAAACTTGTATCTCCTCATAAAATGTGTATAAAAATTGAATTATTTGTTTTTAAAGCACAACACAGTCTGACTCCCCATTACATTGCAGACCTTCTATACTTCTTCCAGGTGACTGAGAGCTGCAAATCAAATGCTGCTGGTTGTCTCTTGGTCTAAGCAAAAGTATAAGGCTATCGGACATTGTAATTTCCCCGAAACTATGGAATAATCTTCCATTTTACATTCGTTTGTCTCTGAAAAGACTTAAAAGACTCCACTGTCAAACATTTTTACTCTGGCTTTTGAATCTGGGGAATCTTGAGTTTTGTGGATATTGTCTCTGCTATTGATTGCACTCTGTATATCAAGCCTTTTATTAGAGTGTATTAACTTGTTGTTTATGAATGTGTCTTGGTAGTGTTTGTCAATTTGCTCTATATATATATATATATATATATATATATATATATATTAAATTGTTGCTTGGAACTCTTTGGTGAACTCCAAGTGGTAAGATAAAATTATTTGTGAATACTGTATGGGCCCTGGTTAGGACAATGTTTCAGACAAGCCATCTTCTGATATTTCACAGTTCCGGTTGGAGATGCGAGATCATGCCTCGAACTATCAAGAGCAAATCCATCGTAAGGTAATTTTCCACAGGGGAGCATCGAACAGCTCTACCAACTCCAGAAACCAAGGGCTGTTGGGCCACTTCAGTGCAACCAGCAACACAGTTACCCTGACTTCCTGAATGTAGCACAGCACTTGTTCAAGCAAGCGGACAGAAGGGAACACATATTTGCATTTCGCTGGCCATTTGTGAGCTATGGTATCTAAACAAGGCCTAAATGCTTCAGCAGATTCCTGTGCTTGAATGTTTGTTCCTCGGATTGGCTAAAAGTAACCAATCATCAGATTATTTTAAAACACAGACACCGCTCAGCCTCACTGGAGCAAGTTCCCATTTGTAAATGTGTGTGGAGCTAGGGACATGCTGAATGACAGGACGTTAAACTGGTATGCAGTCCCCTCGGAGGTGAATTAAAAAAATATCCAGTGGTGAGGGGATATTTGTACGTGAAAGTACATGTTTTTCAGATCGATCGAGATGAACCAGTCTAACAATGGACAAAATCTGTCTCTGAGGAACCATCTTGAACTGAGAATTCCTGAGTGTCCGATTAAAGCGTCCAGTATAGGCCGCAGCCCATTGCCCCTCTTGGCGACTAGAAAATAGTGGCTGTAGAAGCCTTTCTGTGGGTTGCAGACCATCATGCTCTCTATTGCATCTTTGGTGAGGACATTGTACATCTGACCACAAAATTTGTGCATACTGCACCGTGGCGATGGAGAAAATGGTGCTCTTTAAGTGAGGTTTCTGGTGCAGATAGCCGTGCACGACTGTGTCCAGTACCCAGCTTGAGGCTTTATTCCCCACTTCATCATTCTCAGACCATCAGGAGCCAGGAATATTCTTTTCCACAGAGACAAAGGGTGGAGTGCACATGTGTTTAGGCCATGGATGCTGGGGCCACAGTTTCCCCCTACTGGGGGAGAGGTAAAGCAGCATTGGCACTCTGCATTTTCTGGATGCTGCCCAGAGGAAGTGTGCGAGTGAACCGGCTGTGCTACAAAGCCACCTCGCCTAGGTAATATGTGCTTGCAGGCCAGTGATTGCTGACTGGAATCTCTTGGTGAAAGCACTCATGGCATCACCAGAGAGTCCATGCAGCGACACCGAAGTGTCAAGAAGAACATCTTTGTCCTTGTCATAAAGCTCTGACAAATGAGCCAGATATGATGTTCAATGGACACCAAGCAACGCTCTTTGAAGGACACAAGGTCCAGGCTGCTTTCATCAATGTTCCTTAATAGATCACCTTGGTAGGGCTGCAAGATATTTACATTTATACATTTGTGAATTTGGCAGACACTTTTATCCAAAACAACTTACAGTGCACTTATTACAGGGACAATCCCCCAGGAGCAACCTGAAGTTAAGTGCCTTGCTCAAGGACACAATGGTGGTGGCTCTGGGAATCGAACCAGTGACCTCCTGATTACCAGTTATGTGCTTTAGCCCACTACTCCACCACCACTCGACCAAGACCACCATAATTTGCTGGGCCATACCAGCCTGGCCAGCCAAAGCCTTACCCACTAGTGTGGACATGAGCCTACATGTCTTGCACTGATGCAATGTCTTATATTTCCATACCAGTGTAGAAGAGGAGGGGCACTAGTGGGCTAAGACTGCCTCTTCAACTAGTAGAAGCTCAGCATAGCCTCTTGATTAGAGCATGGCGTAATCAAGATATGCAAAAGTCGCTGCATCGGAGACATGTGTTCTCGCTGAGTATGGAGCATGCTATGTCTTGACCATCTGGTGTTGCAGTTTGGAAAATAAGAGCAACAGACAGTGGGACTCGGTAAGAACTGCTCATCGAGTCAAGAATGCTCATTTGCATCAAGCATGGGACATGCATGTGAAAGTTTCCTGGGCGAGAACCTCCATCAATTCTAGCAGGGGGAAATAACAGCTCATTGGCTGAATGTGACCAGGTCTCCCCATCAGAGTTTTCAAGCAATAAAGCATCTTCATCAACATCGGCAAACATGAACTGCAGATTGCCATTGGTATACTGAACGTGCAAAGCCACTTTATATCAAGTAGAGAATGCATGCAAGGCCTGAGTTGGCGAGAATTGATCCTCATAATCTATTTGCTCTACATCCCATCCTTGCTCACCACCCTTGTATGGTCACTCTGGAGATTCGGAATTTAGTGGGAGGAGGGGGGACCGGCATCAGTTATCAGAAAGTAAAGCAAGCCAAGATCACATGATGCGTTGATGCCGGTGCAAGAGGACGACTCCATAAACCACTCGTCTAGTTTCAGGTCTGTAGAGATAATTCAGGCATTTTATTGCACTGGACCTATGTAATGCTGACCGGACTACTCCTGTTCACACTGTTGACAGTGGAAACTGTCCTATTAAAAAGAGATGTAAAGATTCATCCACTGTCTCTCGAGCCGAGCGGTTCAATGCCATTTTAGCTGCTGTGGAACTGGCTCTGAGCAAACAGTTGTTACTGCTGCCATTAAGGTGGCAATAGATGAAGTATTAATGCCGCACAGTAGTAGGTATTATGTACGTTGTGACAAAAAATGATTTATGGCCCTGATTTATGGCTTAATTGCTGTACATTTGACCTTTCCCTACGCCCCCTCCCCTCCCTCGGGCAGTTGTACATGCTGTGATATGACGTGTCTGTTCTGATACCCCCATATGTGTATTTAAAAGAGTAGAAAGATTATTAATCTTTAATGGAAAACTGAGATGACAAAAAAAGTAGTATTACATTTAAAATGTGTTTAAATTATGTCTTTAATGGGGTTTAATGCTTGGTGAAAAAACTGTTTTGTTTTTAAAACTTTTGACAAAGAGAAGAAAATGTGTTTTTAAACATTAGGTTGTCTAACACATCGCTAGCATTGTCACTTTAAAGATGCTGAACAAAAACATAAAATGTATTTAAAAATTGTATTTCAACAAAGAGCATTTTAAATAGCATAAATTGTAAAATGCAGCACAAAATCTACCGTTTAAAATCCTTTCATGAACTCATTCAGCGATACGGGATGTAAGTAAGACGTTAACCTAGCAAACAGGATACATTTTCTAAAAACATAATATATAATTTTAACTATATAAGACAGAAATCTTACACAACTCCGTTTAAAGTCCTTTCACGATCTCATCCAAAATGACAATGGCGTAAGATCAGTTGACAAGCCCCTCCGCGGGGGTGGGGCTTAACCCCTCCTGATCAGTGTTTGTGTGTTTTAAAGCATTATTTAAACGTTTAAATGTATTTAACGAAAACTTTGACATTTTGTTTTAAAAAATTTATCAAGTTGGCAAATACAGCAAAGGCACTCTAAAATTATAAAAACTTTTAACAACATTCACTAGAAAATACAGTATTTTGGCAAACAGGTTTATTTATATAGAATTCTGACGAAATATCTTTAATACAAAAGTTTGTTACATTTTTTTTTATTTTTAACCATGAGATTCTAAAACAGTGGATATTGAATGATATTAGTTTATTTTACGCAAACAGACGATACTGGCTGATCAATCTCATTCAGACGGTCACTTTAAAATAACGAATAAATGATTAACAAGTGTTATTTATTTTTACCAGAGACTAAAACGTGTTTTAAACATTAGGTTCAGATTGGCAAACACAATATTGTCATTGAAATAGTATGCATTATAAATTGTAACTTTAACACGTGTTGTATTGCATTTTTCCAATCAAAATTATTTCACGAGATTATCCAAATTGATAAGGCGTTTTTGATCTAGGTTTTTAGGCGCTGAGCAGTGGGGGCTCGCAGTTTTCTTGTGGCGTGATAATTCATTTCATTACTCAGACATAAAGGCGACGATCGACAGATGTTTTGTGGCGGGCATGTGTAGTGATAATACACGCCAAGATTTCGAAGTGTCAATTTAAATCTTTGATCTCTTAATATTTCACAACGGGGTTTTGGTATAGCCTATCCACAGTCCTTTTAAATGATTCAGGCACAGATTAAACTATCAAACGTCCCAATGTTGCATTATTCAGTTCTAAAAGAGATTTTAACTAAACATATTAATATTGTAAATTAATGGGTCCTTTCTTCACGTGCAACCGCCTACTAAAAACAAGCTAATGGGCCTACATTCAATAATATTATAATAAAAACAGCCGCTGAGTTAAATCACTAGACAGAAAGATGTGCGGTCGTTTAAATGTATGGAAAACAAAATGAGATCAATTGTTGTCTAAGGGAAGTGTATTTTTCTGTTGAGAATTATATAAAAGAGACATGAATAAAATGTGTTTTAAACTTTTATACGTCATTTTGAGTTTGTCGTGGAGCATCATGAACCCCAGATTTAAAGAGAAGATGGCGTCAGATAGCTGTGGTGTGATTGTGAACTCATGACACGACATGTCATTTGATGGTCAGGGTGAGTGAGGGACCCCAGCGTGGGAGATGCGTGAGGAAACTGAGTTAGGGTCGCTGTTATTTTAGCGTCACCGGAATCTCCGAAAAGAACACATCACGACTAATGTTATAATGTTACCTGCTGTAATAGGGCTATTGTGCATGACAGTGGACTTTATTGGTATCAGAATCCGCCAAAGGACATGGACTGATTATTATCCTGGTGTGACTTTGCGGCCGCTGGAATCACCCCTATACATAGGGAGGGGTCTTGCCGACCCAGGACAAGGGAAGTGTTTTAAATTATTATATGTAACATTGTATGGATGTATTGTCTGTCTCTGTCCCCAGTGCGGGAACTGTATTGGGAAAGGGATCAGGGAGGGGGAGGGTGTTAGCGTCCTATGGGGGTGCGGTGAATTGAGGTAAAACTGTGAATGAATTGAGTGGATCTTGAGTTGGCTGTTGTGTTTTTATAACGTGTGCTGCATCGCAGTATTTGTATTGCAGCCTGGACTTATTAATCTGATGTTTAATAAAGTAAACTGTCTTTGTGAAGTAGTCTGAGTGGTTGTGTGATTTATCTTCTGGCATTGACAAGTAGGCCTAATGAAATAACATAACTGTTACACTTGCAAAAGATTTGACAAATGCAATGTGTTTAACAACACGTCTTAAACATGAGAGACAAAAGCGGGTTATAAAAGCAATGGAGACATGAGACCATTGAATTGAATCTGAAGCGTTATAGAGAGAGAATGCCAAACGAAGTGCAAGTTCTCGATATGTGACTGATGAAAATGATAGAATTAAACTTAAAAAAGTACAATGCTATGCAACCAACAAGCAACATCGCATCAACATAAAAGAACAGAGCGACAGAAGTATGCCAATATCAAGCAGCTACAAATGATATAACTATTTCTTCTTTTCGTTGTAAAAGCAGGCTGAACGGTGTGTTGTTTACACTTTCAAACCATATGTTTGTTTACTTCTGTAAGGGGTTAAACCGTTTCATTAGGTAATACGAGGTTTATACACGTGTATTATTCGGTAGTCAATCTAAAAATATTTTATTTTAAGCCATAGTAAAAAACTCATTACATTACATGTGGTCTTCAGATTTGAAAACTCAACCCATTTGAAACAGAATATCTAGTGTATTTTGTGTGCAAATGTCATAGATGAGACACGTTTGTGTGCTGAGACGGCAGCGGGTGTTTAACAAGTGCATTACTCTTTTAAAATGATATTTTTCCAAGCTAATGTTTGGCATTAGTTTAGCAAACACTTTTATTTCACTAAAACACAATAATATAGCTATAGCTCTAACAACAAATATCTTACATTTTTACCTTTAACAATGTTTCCAAATCAGTGGATATTGGTTGTGAAGCAAACTCATTCAGATTTTCACTTTTAAAGATAAGGAATAAATGGTGTTACGAAAGATTACGTTTAACATTAGTTTAACAAACACGGTTATGTTACTAAAATGCAGTAACACATTTAAATGCTAATTTAGATGTATCGTTAGCACAAAGATTCTTAAATTTATTAAAGACATGAAAAGTATCTTTCTAAAACGATGTGTAAAGGGCGTGCTGCAAATTAAATCCACATTCACTAGGCAATACAGTATTTTAGCAAATTAAAAAGTATTTTTAAAAGTATTTTAGGTTTATTTGACTAAAACGCAATAATGTTTTTAAAGAATTCTGACGATATCTATTTAATCTGCACCCCCACTCAGGGGCTCACAGCTGAAAATGACATACCTGAATTAAAATAAATATAGCTCCTGAGAACAGTGTACCACAGGCACAATTAAGGTCTCTTTGGGAAGAAGACACTTGGCACTCTACTAACAATCAATCAGAGTTGATAATGCTCAAACAAATAAAAAGTTATAAAAGTTTAAGTGCCTCATAAATAATGTGAACTTCAAAAAATGTTTTATTATTTCATGTATAAATATATAAAAATAGACCTGGAGGAATCCAATTAGGTAAATAATTGAAAGCCACAAGTCTCATCAGTTTATATTTCAAATTTGAGGAAGATATAATGAAAAATGGGGTTCCTGCAAGCTTTTTTCCAAGACTATGTCAGTTCCCTTTCTCCCTCCCCCTGCCCGAGGCACATCCCCAGAAATGACATCCCCAAACTAAAATAATTGTAGTTACTGAACAATTTGCTCTACATGCACAATTTAGACATATTTAAAAAGAGAGTTTATTACCCAAATGTAAAAGTTGAAAAAACTTACACAGACAAAAATTTATAGAATTTAAAGTGTCTTGAAGATAATTTGTACTGCAAGTAACGTTTCATTATTTTATGAAAAAATAAATGAAAACAAACCTGGAGGAATCCAGTTAGGTAATTGATTGAAAGCCACAAGTCTCATCAGTTTATATTTCACATTTGAGGAAGATATTATGAAAAATGAGATTTCTGCAATATTTTTTCCAAGACTATGTCCAGGTACCAAGAAGCCTCCTTGGATACCTCAAAAAGCAACCTAATGACCAAATGTTATGAAGGGTACTGCAAGCTATTTTAGTCATCATATACACTGTTCCATGCTTTTTCAATTATAAAATAATCCACACAAACATAAGACTTTATATAAGTGATTTATTTGCACAACAGAACAATAAAAATATAAGTAAAATATTATGAAATATTTAAAAAAATAAATGTATAAAAAAATAACTGAATTTCTTTGCAACAGAAAAGGCAAAGAAAAACAATTCAAAAATGCTGTTGTCTCTGGCAAAATGCTAAGTCCTGTTTAGTCAGTGCTGGTCATGCCAAACGTCCTCGTCAGTTGAACAGTTCCACTTTTCTTTAGGGGTGCTTGGGGACACAGCGGGTATGGACTTGGTTTTTCTGCTGCTCTTTTTGCCTCTCCCTTTTACTGGTCGATTCAGGTCTAAAACAGCAAGTGCAGAGCTTGAAGAATTTGAGAGCTTGCATCTCTTTTCTACTGGTTGGCTGGTGCTTGGATGCCACTCTTCATCTGAAGATTCAACTTGATGGCTGTTGCATGGGAAAGAATGGAAAGATAATTAGCACCGCATGTCAAGTAAATAATTCTGTATAGTTTTTATGTGGCTGGCCATTCAATCAACAATCAAACTGATGGGCAGTCGTTTAGACAGCATGGTGATGGCCAGTGATACAGACAGCATTCATATGGATGGTCAGACATAGAACCAACAATCACACTGATGGCCAGCCATCAGACAGGCCATTTGTTTTATAAGGTAAATGCATTGTGGTCTGAAAAGATGATGCTACTTTATTTCTATTTGTATATATTGGACAATTGTAAAGTTGTTTAGTTATTTCTGTAATTTTTCCTAGCACAAACACACTATATATATATATATATATATATATAGTGTGTGTGTGTGCTAGGAAAAAATACAGAAAAAATGTCAAGTCTATTTATATTTGTATTTATTGGATAATTGTACAGGTGTTTAGTTGTTTCTGTTTTTTTTCCTAGCACACATACATTATATAGATATATAGTGTGTGTGTGCTAGGACAAAATGACAGAAACTACTAAACAACTGTACAATTATCCAATAAATACAAATATAAATAGATAAATAAATAAATACATATAAAGTAGCATTATCTTTTCAGACCACAATGCATTTACCTTATAAATCAAATGGGAAAACAAACACACACACACACACACACACACACACACACACTCTCTCTCTCTCTCTCTCTCTCTCTCTCTCTCACACACACACACACACACACACACACACACACACGTATAATGTGTGCATGTTACATAGCAACTCACAGATGTAAAATTGGACCATCTTTTCCGTCCTCAAGCATATCACCCTCGGCGCTGTCTTCACTCTTCTCAATTTCGTCATCGCTGCTTCGAGTGATCTCAAATAAAACATCTTCAGCAGAAAAAAAACTTCTTTTGACGATCCATTTGATGAGATAATCCGTCCAGTAAGACGCGAAAACAGATGTTTTCCGTCTTTTTACTATGGCTTGTTTGTTGTCAAATGACGGGGGTGTGGTCACAGCTTTCGTCGCAGGTTAGCTCCTCAATAGAGAGTGGCTGATTCAAATAAATAAAAAAACATCTTGTTCGCGAGGAATTTAATCTTCCCGGGTATCGTTGGAATCGTGCACTGCTTGGCTACATTTTCTATCAGTCATATAATTTCAATTCATTCACTGGCTTTCGTTGTAAAGACAAAATAATAGGATCAGCATATCATGACGTCAAAAAAACTGACCGCAGTGTTTGGATATTTTGACCTATATATTGCCTATCTTTGTATTTGTATGTGTGTGTGCGGTCTTAATTTGTTCATTACACTCTAAGCAACACACACATATAACGTTCGGCTACCGGAGTCTGTTTTTATGCATAATTTTATTGCATAACCGACAAGTATGATACTTCACCCTGAAGAAACTTCGATGTAAACAAAGGAACAACCATCGATGTTACAACGTTATTGTTTCTTTGGACTAAAAATGCTCTATGGGATGTTATTCAGTGGACTCTCACCTTTCCATTCAATCTGGAACTTTTAGCAGTGGATGCGTGTGTGGCTCGTTATTACGACACTACTGGTAAGTACTCCGTTTTTGATTACGTGTGTTTTGATCTGTACTGCTTACATAAATGCAAGAAATACATTTGTTATAAGCTTTTCATCGAAAAACAGAGCTCTATCATCAATGCTTGAGGCTTACACCTTTAAAATGATATATAGTTTGCCAAGATTAATGATGTTCTTTCACGTTAAATCATTACGCACGCATAAACACGCATAAACATTAAACTAGTGGGGGAAAAAAACTCTTCAGTGCGCTGGCGCACTGGCAAAGGTTAACAGGTTAATACAAAGGTTTGTTACATTTTTAATTTAAACATGAGATTTTAAAACAAAGACTACGGTTATGCAGCAAAACACACATTCAGTTTAAATATGAACAAATATTTTAACAAAAATAAAGTTTTGTGTTTTGATTTATATTACTAAAACACGATAAAGCATTTCACATAATTTTAGATGTATCTTTAACACATGTTGTCTTGCATTTTTACTTTTTGACAAAGAGAAGAAAATGTGTTTTTAAACATTAGGTGGTCTAACACATCTCTAGCAATGACGCTTTAAAGATGCTGAACAAAAATTTTACCATAAAATGTATTTAACATTTTTATTTCAACAATGATCATTTTAAATGAAATACCATACATTCATTGTAAAATGTAACAAAGATTCTTACATTTTTCCACTCAAAGCCTCATTTTTCCACCCAAAGTCTTTCAATCGATACTGAGCTCTTACAGGAAGTCAGAGGTCTGGGGTGGGAGGTTTTTCAGAATAGGCACACACACCCCCTGATCAGACCTAATGGTGTCATGTGTAGTTCTGTTCAGCAAAACAATATGGTGCCATGAGTTTCCTGGTGTTTTATGGTTTGCGTTCATTGAAAAGCATGGTGACAACCAAAAGTGTGAAAGAAGGGAGATAAAAGGGTTTATTTTATTATAAAAGTTTTTCTTTTTACCCATCAAGTGCTCCATGTAACGTTGTGAAACATGGTAGAGATGTGGTTAAAGAAGTATTGCTCTTTGTAATACAGGCAACAATTAAATATAATTACTTAAAATAGAAAGTTTTTAGAAATCATTTGCTAAATCAATAGTTCAAATTCAGAGGTTTTTATAGTATGCTGTACACAGTTATCATAAAACCCATGTCAATTCATGTGTGAACATTTAAAAAAAATGGGGTGCTAGCATACTGGACAACAATCAAATGACTTGTGATATACACACACACACAAGATATTTTAACACTTAATTCACACCCTGAAACTACATTCATGGTACTGTTACGTCAGTGGGGTGTCAAACACAAATGCAAAGGCTGAGTTTACTTTGACACCCATATTTTTGGTATTAATTTACTCATTCCTGGATCAAACCCCACACTCAGAAACGTGTACATGTAAACAAAAATGTGTACTGTTGTGATGCCAACTGATCATCGCTTTACTGATTTTTATTTCAAGAAAACCACAAAGTCTACCAATAAATGATGAAGTAACGTGTTTACAGGACTGCATTTACTCACAAAAGTTCCTCTATTGCCACAATTGGATTTTTGTTTGTTGTAGAGTTATCCTCATTTGTAAATAGTTATTTGTTTAAATGTTGCAATATTTTGTAGTTTACAAAGATGTCAGTTTTAACACACACACACACACACACACACACACACACACACACACACACACACACACACACACACAGTAGTGTTTCCATGTTTTATGGGGACTTTCCATAGACATAATGGTTTTTATACTGTACAAACTTTATATTCTATCCCCTAAACCTAACCCTACCCCTAAACCTAACCCTCACAGAAAACATTCTGCATTTTTAAATTTTCAAAAAACATCATTTAGTATGATTTATAAGCTGTTTTCCTCATGGGGACCGACAAAATGTCCCCACAAGGTCAAAAATTTCGGGTTTTACTATCCTTATGGGGACATTTGGTCCCCACAAAGTGATAAATACACGCTCACACACACACACACACACACACACACACACACACACATACATTAACTTTGTAGTACGTTGACTGAACCACAATAAATGTTTCTCCAAACCTGGAATAAAATAATTTGCCAGAGTGCCATTTAAACATCTCATGTTTGACGTAATCAACTAAAGTTGTTTTCCCTGAAGACCCGTAAGAAGAGTTGTTTTTACAGGCTATTTGTTAAAAGAGTCCTGTTGTGTGTAATGGTTGTGTCAGATTATCACACCATACAAACACTTACTAACTACCGTAATTTCCGGACTATTGAGCGCACCTGAATATAAGCCGCACCCACTGATTTTTTAAAAAAATATTATTTTGAACATAAATAAGCCGCACCTGTCTATAAGCCGCAGGTGCCTACCGGTACATTGAAACAAATTAACTTTACACAGGCTTTAACGAAACACGGCTTGTAACAAAAATAAATAGGCTTTAACGAAACACGGTGTGGCAGCGGGCGTGGTCAAGCGCCCGTCCGGAGAGAAAAGCGGTAAGCTTAGCTTACATCTGAGCTAAATTATGTCTAACACCGGTGTCTAATTTCAGTAAGCATGGGGAGAGCGGCATAAAAGGCAGCAGCCACAGAGCTGAGAAAGTGACACACGTCAGTCTAGTGTTGGCGCATAGAAGAATTGAGAAACTTTATAAAATTGATTGTAAACATTGCTGTGGCCATTAAAAGCCTTACCTGGAACGTCAAGTGCCCTGCTGAAAACTGTCACACTGGTGCCCGTGTGACAGTTTTCCCAAGAAGGACACGTGAAGCAGGGCACTTGAAACACACGGCTTGTAATAAAACATTTGCAGTAAACAGTAGCCTACCAAGAAAGTCATTGGTCACTATCTTCCTCGTCCTGTGCACTGAAACCACTGAAGTCATCTCCTTCGGTGTCGGAGTTGAATAGCCTCAGAATAGCCTCAGATTTAGTTGTCTTTTGCACTGAGTCAATTCCTCACGCTGCTGTTTCCAACGTCTCCCGTGCAGCAGCTCTATTTCCTTTTCCAACAGCCAGATCAATCGCCTTCAACTTGAAAGCAGCATCATATGCGTTTCTCCATGTCTTTGCCATGGTGAGGGTGACAAAATGACTACCGTAATCAGAATAATGGGAAGTTTGAGCGCGCTCGATTTAATCTAAACAGTAAACAAAAAAAAGTTGTTTGACCTTAACCCGTTCGGCAATTTCATTGGTCTAATGAAAGCTTCACGCCGCCAAAAAACTGAGCACGTCACAGAAATTATTTTTTTTTTTTATAAAATCTGAAAGCGGGAAAAATCCATATATTAGCCACGTCATTGTATAAGCCGCGAGGTTCAAAGCGTCGGAAAAAAGTTGCGGCTTATAGTCCGGAAATTACGGTACACACATGCACAAACACTGTACTCTGTACACAGATTTGAAACTTTTAGCAAAGATTTTAGCAAATAGATTAAAGAAAATTTTTACCTAATATTATTGAAACAAATCAGGCATATGCGATTGAAGGAAGAGATATAACAGACAGTTTGTAGCATAAGGGACGTGGTGAGCTACATGATGGCTGAGGGTAAAAGGGGATAAGTCTGGATCTAGAAAAAGCCTTTGACAGAGTGGAGCATGAGTTTTTATTTCAGATTTTAGGAAAATTTGGGTTTGGGAAGAATTTTATAAAGTGGATACAAATTTTATATAAAGGGGCTAAAAGTCAAGTAAAGTGCAAGGGGGTTTTAACAGGGGTTTTAATAACTCCAGATCAATTAGACAAGGATGTCCGTTATCGGCACAGTTATACAGTTTAGTGGCAGAGTCTTTGGGGTTGGCAATAAGGGCTGAAAAGGAGGTCAAAGGGATTGTTTTAGGAGAGAATGAAGAGATACAAAAAATGTATCAATACTCAGATGATACAACTTTAATAGTGAACGATGTTAAAAGTGTTAGAAAAGCTATGGAATTATTACAAAGATACTGTAAAGGATCCGGGGTGAGAATAAATATACAGAAAATGGTGTACATGAAAATAGGGGAAGGTGAGAATATTGAAAAATTGTTTCCTTTCAAAGAAGAAGAGGGCTTAAAGATTTTGGGTGTAAGAATTGGGAAAAATGAAAGAATGATGAGGGATCTAATGTGGGAAGAAGTGGTTGGGAACATAGAAAGAGTTTAAAATTTCTGGAAACAGAGAGAGTTAACCCTAAAGGGAAAGGTCTTGGTCTTGAATGCTCTTATGCTAGCGAAGGTGTGGTATGTGCTGGGAGTCACACCGATGTCAGTATGGGTGGGGAAAAGAATAAAAACTGTAATTTTAAACTTTCTATGGGATTCAAAACCATCCAAAATAGCATACGAAACGATAATAGGGGCGGTGGAAGAGGGAGGGCTATGATTACAGACCCCAGAATTAAAGAAAAAAAAGTTTTAGGGTTAAGACAGTGAGAAAGTTTTTAGATGATGAAAATCAGGCAGAATGGAAGAAGATGATGAAGGTGTTTTTAAATAAATGTGGAAATATGGCAATGGGGTCTGATATTTTAAGTATGAAACAACACTGAAATACCAGAATTTTATGCAGAAGTACTGGAATCATGGGGTGAATTTAAAAAACATGTATGCATAAAGCCGAAAGGGAGGGTGCAGATTTTAAATCAACTATTGTTCTTAAATGAGAATATTTGAAATAAGGAGATAGTATTGTATTTTAAACAGTGGATTAACGCAGGTTTTAAAAGAATAAAAGATGTTTTAGATGAAGTAAAAGATGGTTCCCCTTCTGTCGCTCTCTCCACGTTGTGTCGGAGAAGCGACACTAGGGGTCTCTCTTGAGCGCCGATATTCATCTCTGATCTATTGAAAAGGGCCAATGGGAGTTGGCAGTCAGTATTTGCATACCCCGCCCCCGGACATACGGGTATTTAAGCGGGGCAAATACGGGAGTTCATTCAGAAAATTTCTTCGGAGCCGATGGTCTGTCTGCAGTTGCTGCGAGTTTACACACCACTATAAAACGTTCCTGTTTCCTCTGACGATCTGCATGCTGTTGGATCTTGACGGTGCACAACAGCGGCTTTCTCCTTCACTTTGCACGGCGTGCATTGTTGCCCCTGAGCGCTTCGACAGCGCAGACACACATACACACTGTGTATATTAAAAGAGTTATTTTCCTTAAAAGAGTAAATTTCTCTAAAAGAGCAAACACAGCGGCATTGAACGTCCTTTTCAGTCTGAAGATGCCTTTCCGCCCCTGTGTAGTTTTTGGAGGCGGTGATTTCTCCCCACCTCTGACGGTCATAAAAACCGCCTGGCGTACCTGGGTTGCGAAACACGCAGGCAGCGTTTTTTATGAATGGTCTATGTTTTCAGTACGAAAACATAGCCATGACAGCATTGCGGTCGTAGGCTTTCTCTTGTAGTGAGAGAGAGCCGCTTCAACCGCCCCCCGCCTCCTTCCCACGGGATTGAGGCAGGCGCCGCGGGCGATGAAAACGATCTGGGGTCAATGTTGGGCTGCGTTTCGCCGGGTGAACCCCTTGAAACCCCCGCCTCCCCGGCACGCTTGCTGCTTTCAGTCCGGGCTCGGGATGAGCATGCTCTCCAATGGGTTATGTTTTCAGCCTGAGAACATAGCTGCAGCAGCGTTGCGATCTCTGCTTTCTTGTGAGGAAGAAAGCCACTTCAGCCGCCCTCCGCTCCTCGCCTCCTTCCTACGGGATTGACGCTGGCACCGCGAGCAATGAAGATGATCCCGGGATAATGGCGGGCTGCGTTTCGCCGGGTAAAAACCGCTCAAAACCCCCCCCCCCTGCACGCTTGCTTGCTCCCCTCAGGAGCTCGGGATAAGTGCGGTCCGCCTAACTGTCCCTGGAGCTCCCGGACATTGGATGACGACATCACCGCTGCATCGGAGAGTGTCACAGCGGCATCGGATACGGATAACTCGCCTGGGCCGCCACCTACGGGTCTGCTTGCCCAGTCTGAGCCTGACGCACGGAGATCCGCTATGCTTCCCCGGGCTTGATGATTCACGGGCTGGTGCGCCGCCCACAGCCGCACCCCCCCGTTCCTTCCCGGACATGCACGACGTGCTGAGCGAGCCAATCTTCCTCGCTGCTCCGCTCTCACTACCCTCGGCGGTAGAACGGTCCCAGACCGCTCCCCCCTGCATGCCATGGCCCCTCCCTGCAAGTCCACCGGGCCAAGGCACTTCAAGATTTGCACTTGGGTAGTCCTGTTCTTGACGTGCCGCAGGAACTGCACTTGGACAGGCGATGTCCACCCTCGTGGTCCAGAAACATAACAAATGGACTGGATCTGGTCGTAGTACAGGAGGTAGACAAAGCACGCTTTCTCAAAACTCTCCAGTCTCCCAACTCCATTCGGCGACACCACCTGACGACTCCACCCAGCAGTCCTCAGTGGTGAAGAAACAGACGGAGGCCAGGTCACACGTCCTGCCCCGCCGCAAACCTGCCGCCAGGGGCCATGCCCTGTCTGCTCGCCGAGGGCGTCCTCCTGCGGCTTTCAAGGAAGAAAGGAAGTGGTGCTCCGCCTCAACGAATGAGAGCGGGCCTAGCTCTCAGCCCCGCGTTGAGCTCCCCGCAGAAAGAGGACGCCCCCTCATCTCACGGACCCCCTCGAGGACCCGGAAGGCTCCCAGGCGCTCCTGAGAGGACCGACCCAGAGACCGAAACGTTAGCTCCGGAGGTGGTAAGACCTCTCCGTTCCCCGGTGGAGGGCCGGGAGGAGAATCCTTTGTTTTTACATTTTCCACATTCTCAATAATAGAGCTATTTCCTTTGCCTCTGGGTCACCTGGCCCGCAAATCTGCTTTCAGATTACGACAGTCCCGGTACACCGGATGCAGCGATCCCGCCTTCCGCCTGCCCACGACTGTCCCCCGGCCGGCCGGTTCAGATGAGTCCAGAGGACGCCAGCATCAGACCTCCTCCTCCTCAGTCACGAACCCGCCCCCTGCCGGGTGTGCGGAGCAAGGTAAGTGCTTTGAGTCTATTCTCAGCACCTCAGCCTCAGGCCGCAACGAAGCCGCCCGACGCTGCATTACCTGTTCCGCCCCGCTGCGAGGCCCCGCCGGGTACTTCCAAAATACTCGTCCCTTTGGTGCCCCTAGCGTAGAGCTGGGAAGCGTGGCTTTCGCTTCCCAACGCATCACGCTGGCTGCACCGGACCATTCGACTCGGTTACGCAATTCAGTTTGCCCGGCTCCCACCCCCCTTCAGGGGCGTCCGCGAAATCACGACCCTCTTAGCCAAGGGCGTGTAGAGCCCGTCCCTCCAACCGAAATGAGGAAGGGTTTCTACAGCCCTTACTTCATTGTACCCAAGAAAGGCGGCGGCTTACGACCAATCCTGTACTTGCGAGTTTTCAATCGGGCCTTGTTAAAACTCCCGTTCAAAATGCTCACGCAGAGAAATATTCTGGCTGGCATTCAGCATCTAGATTGGTTCGCAGCGGTAGACCTGAAGGACGCGTACTTCCACGTCTCAATTCTGCCATGACACCGACCCTTCTTACGGTTCGCGTTCGACGGCCAGGCGTTCCAGTACAAAGTCCTCCCCTTCGGCCTGTCTCTGTCCCCTCGCGTCTTTACGAAAGTCGCAGAGGCGGCCCTTGCCCCGCTACAAGTAGCCGGCATCCGCATTTCTCAACTACCTCGACGACTGGCTCATCCTAGCACACTCTCGAGAGTTACTATGCACACACAGAGACCAGGTGCTCCGGCACCTCAGCCGCTTGGGGCTTCAGGTCAACTGGGAAAAGAGCAAGCTCACTCCGGTTCAGAGCATCTCTTTTCTCGGGTTGGAGTTAGACTCAGTCTCAATGACAGCACGTCTCACGAGCGAGCGTGCTCAGTCGGTGCTGGACTGCCTCGCTTCCTTCAAGCCAGGCACAGTGGTCCCTCTAAAACTTTTCCAGAGGCTCCTGGGGCATATGGCGTCCTCCGCGGCGGTCACGCCGCTGGGGTTGATGCATGTGAGACCACTCCAGCACTGGCTCCAGACTCGAGTCCCGAGACAAGCATGGCACCACAGCATGCATCGGGTAAGGATCACCCCCGCCTGCCTCAAAACACTCCGACCCTGGACAGATCTCTGCTTTCTACAGGCAGGAGTGCCCCTGCAGCAGGTGTCCCGATGCGTCCTGGTCACAACCGACGCCTCCCGGTCCGGGTGGGGTGCCGTGTGCAGTGGGCACGCAGCAGCGGGCCGTTGGAAAGGGGCCCCGCTGCGTTGGCACATCAATTGCCTGGAGTTGTTGACCGTCCTTCTTTCTCTCAGGAAGTTCCTCCCGTTAGTTCGGGACAAACATGTCCTTGTGAGATCGGACAGCACCACAGTGGGGGCGTACATAAATCGCCAAGGCGTGCGACGCTCCCACCACATGTCACAACTCGCCCGCCGTCTCCTCCTATGGAGCCAGCAGCGACTCAAGTCGCTGCGCGCCACTCACATCCCCGGCAAGCTCAACGTCGTAGCGGACGCTCTATCACGACAACGCCTGCCCGGCGGGAGTGGAGGCTTCACCCCAGTCGGTCCAGCTGATTTGGGAAGGTTCGGCAAGGCCCATGTAGACCTGTTTGCCTCCCAGGAAACCTCCCACTGCCCGCTCTGGTACGCCCTAACAGAGGCTCCCCTCGGGACAGACGGCTGGCACACAGCTGGCCCTCGGGGCTGCGCAAGTACGCATTTCCCCAGTGAGCCTTCTTGCACCGGTGCTGTGCAAGGTCAGGGAGGACGAGGAGCAAGTCACGTTAGTGGCCCCCTACTGGCCCACTCGGACTTGGTTCTCGGAACTCAGGCTTCTCGCGACAGCTCCTCCCTGGCGAATTCCCTGAGAAAGGACCTCCTCTCTCAGGGACGGGGCACGCTCTGGCACCCGCGCCCAGACCTCTGGAACCTCCACGTCTGGTCCCTGGACGGGACGCGGAAGAGCTAGCCGGCTTACCGGCGACCGTTGTGAATACAATCAACCAAGCCAGAGCCCCTTCTACCAGGCACCTTCACGCCCTAAAGTGGCGCTTGTTCGCAGATTGGTGTTCTTCCCGAACTGAAGACCCACAGAGATGCGCTATCAAGTCAGTGCTCCTGTTCCTACAGGAGAGGCTGGACAGGAGGCTGTCCCCGTCCACCCTCAAGGTGTATGTTGCCGCCATTGCCGCCCACCACGATCCTGTAGATGGCAAGTCTTTGGGCAAGCACAACCTGATCCTCAGGTTCCTGAGAGGCACCCGGAGGTTGAATCCCTCCCGGCCAGGCCTAGTTCCCTCCTGGGATCTCTCGGTAGTCTTGGCAGGACTCCAGAGACCTCCCTTCAAGCCGCTTGAATCAATTGGACTCAGGGCCCTCTCTCTTAAGACGGCCCTGCTGATCGCGCTCGCCTCCATCAAGAGGGTCGGGGACCTGCAAGCATTCTCTGTCAGCGACACTTGCCTGGAGTTCGGTCCGGCAGATACGTCTGTGATCCTAAGACCGCGACCGGGCTATGTGCCCAAGGTTCCTACCACACCATTCCGAGATCAGGTAGTGAACCTGCAAGTGCTGCCCCGGGAGGAGGCAGACCCAGCCCTTTCGTTGCTGTGTCCAGTGCGCACCCTGCGCATTTACCTGGACCGCACACAGAGCACCAGACGCTCTGAGCAGCTCTTTGTCTGCTTTGGGGTACGGCAGAAAGGGAATGCCGTCTCCAAACAGAGGCTCGCCCACTGGGTTGTCGACGCCATCACACTGGCTTATCACACCCAGGCCGTGCCCCTAACCTTGCGGGTCCAAGCTCACTCAACAAGGGGTGTTGCGTCCTCGTGGGCACTGGCAAGGGCACCTCCCTAGCAGACATCTGTAGAGCCGTGGGTTGGGCAACACCCAACACCTTCGTGAGGTTTTACAACCTCCACGTTGAGTCGGTTGCGTCCCGTGTTTTCTCAGGTCCGAGCCCGTAGAACTCGGTAACACGTAGACCGACCGGCCGGGTGGATCGCTGGCGCCCAGCGCCCTTTTCCTGACATCAAGGTAAAGTAGTGCGCCTTCTTCCCAGGGCGCCCCACTATTAGTCGGGTCCCTGGTCGATTTCTCCCTAGCCCTCCGGGTCCGCGGTTCAGCGGAGGAACTCTCCGACCCAAGCCACTGCGGGTACCCTGATGGCTACCCAGTACTGGTATAGATGCTCCACAGGTAAGGCCTCCTGCTCGGACTCCCCCTGTGTGTAATTCCACGGTTCTGTCCCCTTACGAGCAGACCCCCGTGTCTCCCTTAGGCAGTTACAGCTGCCCCGGTCGCCGTGCTGTAGCAACTCCCCCCTTTCGAGGCTGGATCTACTACCGCACCATACTTTCCACATGAGCCCTAAGATGGCCGTGTGACGTGTCTACCACTTTTCCTCCCCAAGAAAAAGGGCAGGTGTGGTCTCCGCAGGGTCTGGGTAAGACCCCCTTCCCTATATGCATGTAAGGGCCCCGACCGTGATTGCTCTATGCGAGAAACATAGAGAGAAAAGAGGCCCAGCCAGGCTGGCCCATTCCCATGTTGGCAAACAAAGCCTTGTTCCCTCCCAGGGTAACTAGAAGGATTCCGATGTTCTTATGGGGCGTTGGGGAAGGGTACGTGCAGCCAGGTACAAACGATGCGCGGCACTGGATGAAATCCCTGCCCGCCTCTGTATCGGCGGTTCACGTACACGGTTCAGCACATGGCAAGATTGGAATGGGTCCCCTAGTGTCGCTTCTCCGACACAACGTGGAGAGAGCGACAGAAGGGGAACGTTTGGTTACCTATGTAACCTCCGTTCCCGAGGGAGGGAACGACACGTTGTGTCTTTCCTCCGCCATGTCGCTGAACCGAGCCACTGTTGTGGCCGGACCATTTCCGGCTCCTCAGAAAAATCCTGAATGAACTCCCGTATTTGCCCCGCTTAAATACCCGTATGTCCGGGGGCGGGGTATGCAAATACTGACTGCCAACTCCCATTGGCCCTTTTCAATAGATCAGAGGTGAATATCGGCGCTCAAGAGAGACCCCTAGTGTGGCTTCTCCGACACAATGTGTCGTTCCCTCCCTCGGGGAACGGAGGTTACATACGTAACCAAACGATTCTTACCTTTTTATTTAATTTTAGTTGAGGTGAAGGGGGTTGAAGAGGTAGTTAACGTGAAGGTATTAGAAAAACAATACGAACAAATAAAGGAGGCAATGTTTTGAGAAAGGAAAGGAGGGGGATGAAGAAAAGCATGAAAGTATTTTTAAAGGAAGAAGGAGAAGATGGTCTTTTTAATCGTTGATCTTTTAAGGATTTTTATGTGTATTTTAGGAAAGATGCTTTTAAAGAGCCAGTAGCCAAACAATTTTGGGAAAAAGTATTGAACGATTTTGATAAAAGGATGTTATGGGAAAATGTAAGAAAATGGTACATGGATGCTAGAATGGAAAACTTAGACTTTAGTATAAGACATAATATTATATTCTCTTAACTGAAACTGTACAAGATTGGGATGGCTGAAAATTCACTGTGTAAGGTCTGTTTGGCAAAAGATGAGGGGATTTTACACATGTTTTTATCATGTGCAGAGTTGCACACTTTTAACATCGTTCACTATTAAAGTTGTATCATCTGAGTATTGATACATTTTTGTATCTCTTCATTCTCTCCTAAAACAATCCCTTTGACCTCCTTTTCAGCCCTTATTGCCAACCCCAAAGACTCTGCCACTAAACTGTATAACTGTGCCGATAACGGACATCCTTGTCTAATTGATCTGGAGTTATTAAAACCCCTGTTAAAACCCCCTTGCACTTTACTTGACTTTTAGCCCCTTTATATAAAATTTGTATCCACTTTATAAAATTCTTCCCAAACCCAAATTTTCCTAAAATCTGAAATAAAAACTCATGCTCCACTCTGTCAAAGGCTTTTTCTAGATCCAGACTTATCCCCTTTTACCCTCAGCCATCATGTAGCTCACCACGTCCCTTATGCTACAAACTGTCTGTTATATCTCTTCCTTCAATCGCATATGCCTGATTTGTTTCAATAATATTAGGTAAAAATTTTCTTGAATCTATTTGCTAAAATCTTTGCTAAAAGTTTCAAATCTGTGTACAGAGTACAGTGTTTGTGCATGTGTGTAGTTAGTAAGTGTTTGTATGGTGTGATAATCTGACACAACCATTACATACAACAGGACTCTTTTAACAAATAGCCTGTAAAAACAACTCTTCTTACGGGTCTTCAGGGAAAACAACTTTAGTTGATTACGTCAAACATGAGATGTTTAAATGGCACTCTGGCAAATTATTTTATTCCAGGTTTGGAGAAACATTTATTGTGGTTCAGTCAACGTACTACAAAGTTAATGTACTTATGTACATTAGTGTAATGTATAGAAGGACTGGTCGTTGTGAATTTGATATTATAATGATACTTAACTTTAAAGTGTGTGTGTGTGTGTGTGTGTGTGTGTGTGTGTGTGTGTGTGTGTGTGTGTGTGTGTGTGTGTGTGTTAAAACTGACATCTTTTTAAACTAGAAAATATTGCAACATTTAAACAAATAACTATTTACAAATGAGGATAACTCTACAACAAACAAAAATCCAATTGTGGCAATAGAGGAACTTTTGTGAGTAAATGCAGTCCTGTAAACACGTTACTTCATCATTTATTGGTAGACTTTGTGGTTTTCTTGAAATAAAAATCAGTAAAGCGATGATCAGTTGGCATCACAACAGTACACATTTTTGTTTACATGTACACGTTTCTGAGTGTGGGGTTTGATCCAGGAATGAGTAAATTAATACCAAAAATATGGGTGTCAAAGTAAACTCAGCCTTTGCATTTGTGTTTGACACCCCACTGACGTAACAGTACCATGAATGTAGTTTCAGGGTGTGAATTAAGTGTTAAAATATCTTGTGTGTGTGTGTATATCACAAGTCATTTGATTGTTGTCCAGTATGCTAGCACCCCATTTCTTTGAAATGTTCACACTTGAATTGACATGGGTTTTATGATAACTGTGTACAGCATACTATAAAAACCTCTGAATTTGAACTATTGATTTAGCAAATGATTTCTAAAAACTTTCTATTCTTTTAAGTAATTACAGTGAGGAAAATAAGTATTTGAACACCCTGCTATTTTGCAAGTTCTCCCACTTAGAAATCATGGAGGGGTCTGAAATTGTCATCATATGTGCATGTCCACTGTGGGAGACATAATCTAAAAAAAAAAATCCAGAAATCACAATGTATGATTTTTTAACTATTTATTTGTATGATACAGCTGCAAATAAGTATTTGAACACCTGAGAAAATCAATGTTAATATTTGGTACAGTAGCCTTTGTTTGCAATTACAGAGGTCAAACTTTTCCTGTAGTTTTTCACCAGGTTTGCACACACTGCAGGAGGGATTTTGGCCCACTCCTCCACACAGATCTTCTCTAGATCAGTCAGGTTTCTGGGCTGTTGCTGAGAAACACGGAGTTTGAGCTCCCTCCAAAGATTCTCTATTGGGTTTAGGTCTGGAGACTGGCTAGGCCACGCCAGAACCTTGATATGCTTCTTACAGAGCCACTCCTTGGTTATCCTGGCTGTGTGCTTCGGGTCATTGTCATGTTGGAAGACCCAGCCTCGACCCATCTTCAATGCTCTAACTGAGGGAAGGAGGTTGTTCCCCAAAATCTCGCAATACATGGCCCCGGTCATCCTCTCCTTAATACAGTGCAGTCAGCCCTGTCTCATGTGCAGAAAAACACCCCCAAAGCATGATGCTACCACCGCCATGCTTCACAGTAGGGATGGTGTTCTTGGGATGGTACTCATCATTCTTCTTCCTCCAAACACGGTTAGTGGAATTATGACCAAAAAGTTCTATTTTGGTCTCATCTGACCACATGACTTTCTCCCATGACTCCTCTGGATCATCCAAATTGTCATTGGCAAACTTAAGACGGGCCTTGACATGTGCTGGTTTAAGCAGGGGAACCTTCCGTGCCATACATGATTTCAAACCATGACGTCTTAGTGTATTACCAACAGTAACCTTGGAAACGGTGGTCCCAGCTCTTTTCAGGTCATTGACCAGCTCCTCCCGTGTAGTTCTGGGCTGATTTCTCACCTTTCTTAGGATCATTGAGACCCCACGAGGTGAGATCTTCCATGGAGCCCCAGTCCGAGGGAGATTGACAGTCATGTTTAGCTTCTTCCATTTTCTAATGATTGCTCCAACAGTGGACCTTTTTTCACCAAGCTGTTTGGCAATTTCCCCGTAGCCCTTTCCAGCCTTGTGGAGGTGTACAATTTTGTCTCTAGTGTCTTTGGACAGCTCTTTGGTCTTGGCCATGTTAGTAGTTGGATTCTTACTGATTGTATGGGGTGGACAGGTGTCTTTATGCAGCTAACGACCTCAAACAGGTGCATCTAATTTAGGATAATAAATGGAGTGGAGGGGGACATTTTAAAGGCAGACTAACAGGTCTTTGAGGGTCAGAATTCTAACTGATAGACAGGTGTTCAAATACTTATTTGCAGCTGTATTATACAAATAAATAGTTAAAAAATCATACGTTGTGATTTCTGGATTTTTTTTTTTTAGATTATGTCTCTCACAGTGGACATGCACCTACGATGACAATTTCAGACCCCTCCATGATTTCCAAGTGGGAGAACTTGCAAAATAGCAGGGTGTTCAAATACTTATTTTCCTCACTGTATAATTAATTGTTGCCTGTATTACAAAGAGCAATACTTCTTTAACCACATCTCTACCATGTTTCACAACGTTACATGGAGCACTTGATGGGTAAAAAGAAAAACTTTTATAACAAAATAAACCCTTTTATCTCCCTTCTTTCACACTTTTGGTTGTCACCATGCTTTTCAATGAAAGCAAACCATAAAACACCAGGAAACACCATATTGTTTTGCTGAACAGAACTACACAAGACACCATTAGGTCTGATCAGGGGGTGTGTGTGCCTATTCTGAAAAACCTCGCACCCCAGACCTCTGACTTCCTGTAAGAGCTCAGTATCGATTGAAAGACTTTGGGTGGAAAAATGAGGCTTTGAGTGGAAAAATGTAAGAATCTTTGTTACATTTTACAATGAATGTATGGTATTTCATTTAAAATGATAATTGTTGAAATAAAAATGTTAAATACATTTTATGGTAAAGTTTTTGTTCAGCATCTTTAAAGCGTCATTGCTAGAGATGTGTTAGACAACCTAATGTTTAAAAACACATTTTCTTCTCTTTGTCAAAAAGTAAAAATGCAAGACAACATGTGTTAAAGATACATCTAAAATTATGTGAAATGCTTTATCGTGTTTTAGTAATATAAATCAAAACACAAAACTTTATTTTTGTTAAAATATTTGTTCATATTTAAACTGAATGTGTGTTTTGCTGCATAACCGTAGTCTTTGTTTTAGAATCTCATGTTTAAATTAAAAATGTAACAAACCTTTGTATTAACCTGTTAACCTTTGCCAGTGCGCCAGCGCACTGAAGAGTTTTTTTCCCCCCACTAGTTTAATGTTTATGAATAGATTTAACGTGAAAGAACATCATTAATCTTGGCAAACTATATATCATTTTAAAGGTGTAAGCCTCAAGCATTGATGATAGAGCTCTGTTTTTCGATGAAAAGCTTATAACGAATGTATTTCTTGCATTTATGTAAGCAGTACAGATCAAAACACACGTAATCAAAAACGGAGTACATACCAGTAGTGTCGTAATAACGAGCCACACACGCATCCACTGCTAAAAGTTCCAGATTGAATGGAAAGGTGAGAGTCCACTGAATAACATCCCATAGAGCATTTTTAGTCCAAAGAAACAATAACGTTGTAACATCGATGGTTGTTCCTTTGTTTACATCGAGTTTCTTCAGGGTGAAGTATCATACTTGTCGGTTATGCAATAAAATTATGCATAAAAACAGACTCCCGGTAGCCGAACGTTATATGTGTGTGTTGCTTAGAGTGTAATGAACAAATTAAGACCGCACACTCACACACAAATACAAAGATAGGCAATATATAGGTCAAAATATCCAAACACTGCGGTCAGTTTTTTTGACGTCATGATATGCTGATCCTATTATTTTGTCTTTACAACGAAAGCCAGTGAATGAATTGAAATTATATGACTGATAGAAAATGTAGCCAAGCAGTGCACGATTCCAATGATACCCGGGAAGATTAAATTCCTCGCGAACAAGATGTTTTTTTATTTATTTGAATCAGCCACTCTCTATTGAGGAGCTAACCTGCGACGAAGGCTGTGACCACACCCCCGTCATTTGACAACAAACAAGCCATAGTAAAAAGACGGAAAACATCTGTTTTCGCGTCTTACTTACTGGACGGATTATCTCATCAAATGGATCGTCAAAAGAAGTTTTTTTTCTGCTGAAGATGTTTTATTTGAGATCACTCGAAGCAGCGATGACGAAATTGAGAAGAGTGAAGACAGCGCCGAGGGTGATATGCTTGAGGACGGAAAAGATGGTCCAATTTTACATCTGTGAGTTGCTATGTAACATGCACACATTATACGTGTGTGTGTGTGTGTGTGTGTGTGTGAGAGAGAGAGAGATAGAGAGAGAGAGAGAGATTGTGTGTGTGTGTGTGTGTGTGTGTGTGTTTGTTTTCCCATTTGATTTATAAGGTAAATGCATTGTGGTCTGAAAAGATAATGCTACTTTATATGTATTTATTTATTTATCTATTTATATTTGTATTTATTGGATAATTGTACAGTTGTTTAGTAGTTTCTGTCATTTTGTCCTAGCACACACACACTATATATCTATATAATGTATGTGTGCTAGGAAAAAAAAAACAGAAACAACTAAACACCTGTACAATTATCCAATAAATACAAATATAAATAGACTTGACATTTTTTCTGTATTTTTTCCTAGCACACACACTATATATATATATATATATATATATAGTGTGTTTGTGCTAGGAAAAATTACAGAAATAACTAAACAACTTTACAATTGTCCAATATATACAAATAGAAATAAATAGAAATAAAGTAGCATCATCTTTTCAGACCACAATGCATTTACCTTATAAAACAAATGGCCTGTCTGATGGCTGGCCATCAGTGTGATTGTTGGTTCTATGTCTGACCATCCATATGAATGCTGTCTGTATCACTGGCCATCACCATGCTGTCTAAACGAATGCCCATCAGTATGATTGTTGATTGAATGGCCAGCCACATAAAAACTATACAGAATTATTTACTTGACATGCGGTGCTAATTATCTTTCCATTCTTTCCCATGCAACAGCCATCAAGTTGAATCTTCAGATGAAGAGTGGCATCCAAGCACCAGCCAACCAGTAGAAAAGAGATGCAAGCTCTCAAATTCTTCAAGCTCTGCACTTGCTGTTTTAGACCTGAATCGACCAGTAAAAGGGAGAGGCAAAAAGAGCAGCAGAAAAACCAAGTCCATACCCGCTGTGTCCCCAAGCACCCCTAAAGAAAAGTGGAACTGTTCAACTGACGAGGACGTTTGGCATGACCAGCACTGACTAAACAGGACTTAGCATTTTGCCAGAGACAACAGCATTTTTGAATTGTTTTTCTTTGCCTTTTCTGTTGCAAAAGAAATTCAGTTATTTTTTATACATTTATTTTTTTAAATATTTCATAATATTTTACTTATATTTTTATTGTTCTGTTGTGCAAATAAATCACTTATATAAAGTCTTATGGTTGTGTGGATTATTTTATAATTGAAAAAGCATGGAACAGTGTATATGATGACTAAAATAGCTTGCAGTACCCTTCATAACATTTGGTCATTAGGTTGCTTTTTGAGGTATCCAAGGAGGCTTCTTGGTACCTGGACATAGTCTTGGAAAAAATATTGCAGAAATCTCATTTTTCATAATATCTTCCTCAAATGTGAAATATAAACTGATGAGACTTGTGGCTTTCAATCAATTACCTAACTGGATTCCTCCAGGTTTGTTTTCATTTATTTTTTCATAAAATAATGCAATGTTACTTGCAGTACAAATTATCTTCAAGACACTTTAAATTCTATAAATTTTTGTCTGTGTAAGTTTTTTCAACTTTTACATTTGGGTAATAAACTCCAAAGTGTATTCTTTTTAAATATGTCTAAATTGTGCATGTAGAGCAAATTGTTCAGTAACTACAATTATTGTAGTTTGGGGATGTCATTTCTGGGGATGTGCCTCGGGCAGGGGGAGGGAGAAAGGGAACTGACATAGTCTTGGAAAAAAAGCTTGCAGGAACCCCATTTTTCATTATATCTTCCTCAAATTTGAAATATAAACTGATGAGACTTGTGGCTTTCAATTATTTACCTAATTGGATTCCTCCAGGTCTATTTTTATATATTTATACATGAAATAATAAAACATTTTTTGAAGTTCACATTATTTATGAGGCACTTCAACTTTTATAACTTTTTATTTGTTTGAGCATTATCAATACTGATTGATTGTTAGTAGAGTGCCAAGTGTCTTCTTCCCAAAGAGACCTTAATTGTGCCTGTGGTACACTGTTCTCAGGAGCTATATTTATTTTAATTCAGGTATGTCATTTTCAGCTGTGAGCCCCTGAGTGGGGGTGCAGATTAAATAGATATCGTCAGAATTCTTTAAAAACATTATTGCGTTTTAGTCAAATAAACCTGTTTGCTAAAATACTGTATTGCCTAGTGAATGTGGATTTAATTTGCAGCACACCCTTTACACATCGTTTTAGAAAGATACTTTTCATGTCTTTAATAAATTTAAGAATCTTTGTGCTAACGATACATCTAAATTAGCATTTAAATGTGTTACTGCATTTTAGTAACATAACCGTGTTTGTTAAACTAATGTTAAACGTAATCTTTCCTAACACCATTTATTCCTTATCTTTAAAAGTGAAAATCTGAATGAGTTTGCTTCACAACCAATATCCACTGATTTGGAAACATTGTTAAAGGTAAAAATGTAAGATATTTGTTGTTAGAGCTATAGCTATATTATTGTGTTTTAGTGAAATAAAAGTGTTTGCTAAACTAATGCCAAACATTAGCTTGGAAAAAATATCATTTTAAAAGAGTAATGCACTTGTTAAACACCCGCTGCCGTCTCGCACACAAACGTGTCTCATCTATGACATTTGCACACAAAATACACTAGATATTCTGTTTCAAATGGGTTGAGTTTTCAAATCTGAAGACCACATGTAATGTAATGAGTTTTTTACTATGGCTTAAAATAAAATATTTTTAGATTGACTACCGAATAATACACGTGTATAAACCTCGTATTACCTAATGAAACGGTTTAACCCCTTACAGAAGTAAACAAACATATGGTTTGAAAGTGTAAACAACACACCGTTCAGCCTGCTTTTACAACGAAAAGAAGAAATAGTTATATCATTTGTAGCTGCTTGATATTGGCATACTTCTGTCGCTCTGTTCTTTTATGTTGATGCGATGTTGCTTGTTGGTTGCATAGTTCTGAGCATTGTACTTTTTTAAGTTTAATTCTATCATTTTCATCAGTCACATATCGAGAACTTGCACTTCGTTTAGCATTCTCTCTCTATAACGCTTCAGATTCAATTCAATGGTCTCATGTCTCCATTGCTTTTATAACCCGCTTTTGTCTCTCATGTTTAAGACGTGTTGTTAAACACATTGCATTTGTCAAATCTTTTGCAAGTGTAACAGTTATGTTATTTCATTAGGCCTACTTGTCAATGCCAGAAGATAAATCACACAACCACTCAGACTACTTCACAAAGACAGTTTACTTTATTAAACATCAGATTAATAAGTCCAGGCTGCAATACAAATACTGCGATGCAGCACACGTTATAAAAACACAACAGCCAACTCAAGATCCACTCAATTCATTCACAGTTTTACCTCAATTCACCGCACCCCCATAGGACGCTAACACCCTCCCCTCCCTGATCCCTTTCCCAATACAGTTCCCGCACTGGGGACAGAGACAGACAATACATCCATACAATGTTACATATAATAATTTAAAACACTTCCCTTGTCCTGGGTCGGCAAGACCCCTCCCTATGTATGGGTGATTCCAGCGGCCGCAAAGTCACACCAGGATAATAATCAGTCCATGTCCTTTGGCGGATTCTGATACCAATAAAGCCCACTGTCATGCACAATAGCCCTATTACAGCAGGTAACATTATAACATTAGTCGTGATGTGTTCTTTTCGGAGATTCCGGTGACGCTAAAATAACAGCGACCCTAACTCAGTTTCCTCACGCATCTCCCACGCTGGGGTCCCCTCACTCACCCTGACCATCAAATTACATGTCGTGTCATGAGTTCACAATCACACCACAGCTATCTGACGCCATCTTCTCTTTAAATCTGGGGTTCATGATGCTCCGCGACAAACTCAAAATGACGTATAAAAGTTTAAAACACATTTTATTCATGTCTCTTTTATATAATTCTCAACAGAAAAATACACTTCCCTTAGACAACAATTGATCTCATTTTGTTTTCCATACATTTAAACGACCGCACATCTTTCTGTCTAGTGATTTAACTCAGCGGCTGTTTTTATTATAATATTATTGAATGTAGGCCCATTAGCTTGTTTTTAGTAGGCGGTTGCACGTGAAGAAAGGACCCATTAATTTACAATATTAATATGTTTAGTTAAAATCTCTTTTAGAACTGAATAATGCAACATTGGGACGTTTGATAGTTTAATCTGTGCCTGAATCATTTAAAAGGACTGTGGATAGGCTATACCAAAACCCCCGTTGTGAAATATTAAGAGATCAAAGATTTAAATTGACACTTCGAAATCTTGGCGTGTATTATCACTACACATGCCCGCCACAAAACATCTGTCGATCGTCGCCTTTATGTCTGAGTAATAAAATGAATTATCACGCCACAAGAAAACTGCGAGCCCCCACTGCTCAGCGCCTAAAAACCTAGATCAAAAACGCCTTATCAATTTGGATAATCTCGTGAAATAATTTGGATTGGAAAAATGCAATACAACACGTGTTAAAGTTACAATTTATAATGCATACTATTTCAATGACAATATTGTGTTTGCCAATCTGAACCTAATGTTTAAAACACGTTTTAGTCTCTGGTAAAAGTAAATAACACTTGTTAATCATTTATTCGTTATTTTAAAGTGACCGTCTGAATGAGATTGCTCAGCCAGTATCGTCTGTTTGCGTAAAATAAACTAATATCATTCAATATCCACTGTTTTAGAATCTCATGGTTAAAAATAAAAAAAAATGTAACAAACTTTTGTATTAAAGATATTTCGTCAGAATTCTATATAAATAAACCTGTTTGCCAAAATACTGTATTTTCTAGTGAATGTTGTTAAAGTTTTTATAATTTTAGAGTGCCTTTGCTGTATTTGCCAACTTGATAAATTTTTTAAAACAAAATGTCAAAGTTTTCGTTAAATACATTTAAACGTTTAAATAATGCTTTAAAACACACAAACACTGATCAGGAGGGGTTAAGCCCTACCCCCGCGGAGGGGCTTGTCAACTGATCTTACGCCATTGTCATTTTGGATGAGATCGTGAAAGGACTTTAAACGGAGTCGTGTAAGATTTCTGTCTTATATAGTTAAAATTATATATTATGTTTTTAGAAAATGTATCCTGTTTGCTAGGTTAATGTTAAACATCGTGTTACTTACACCCCTTATCGCTGAATGAGTTCATGAAAGGATTTTAAACGGTAGATTTTGTGCTGCATTTTACAATTTATGCTATTTAAAATGCTCTTTGTTGAAATACAATTTTTAAATACATTTTATGTTTTTGTTCAGCATCTTTAAAGTGACAATGCTAGCGATGTGTTAGACAACCTAATGTTTAAAAACACATTTTCTTCTCTTTGTCAAAAGTTTAAAAAACAAAACAGTTTTTTCACTAAGCATTAAACCCCATTAAAGACATCATTTAAACACATTTTAAACGTAATACTACTTTTTTTGTCATCTCAGTTTTCCATTAAAGATTAATAATCTTTCTACTCTTTTAAATACACATATGGGGGTATCAGAACAGACACGTCATATCACAGCATGTACAACTGCCTGAGGGAGGGGAGGGGGCGTAGGGAAAGGTCAAATGTACAGCAATTAAGCCATAAATCAGGGCCATAAATCATTTTTTGTCACAACGTACATAATACCTACTACTCCGCACATTTCCGACATGAAATGAGAGCTTGAAAATATGAACAAAGATGTCACCTCCATGATCAGTAAAGCCAAACAACTAGAAAAGGCAGTTCATGCACTTAAGTCTAGGCATAATTCCTTCCAGACCACTGTGCAGGATGACAAAGAACAGATCAGGGTGATGAAGTTGAAAATGGATGACATCACTTCGAAATTAGCTGACATGGAAGATAGAAGCAGGAGATCTAACATCCAGTTAGTCGGGGAAGCTGACTGATTCCTGCAAACCATGGAACCAGAACCCCAACTTAACACATGCGCTGAAATGCATACCCTTTGATTCACCTCTGAGAATCAAAGACATAGGGAGTAGTATGGACTGAAATAGTTTAGTGTTATCCTTAAAAGATGGACAGAATTGTGGAGGTAGGATGGCCTATGTGTCTCACCTTTTTTTGTTATGGAATGATGCTTTATTTGGGCATATTATACCTTCACGACACTGTAATGGTACGCCAGAGGACTGATGTGCATATTATTGAGGTTTACATGCCACAACTTACAATAGCAATATTTGGTGAGTGAGGCACAGCACACCAAACCACATGCCAGTCATGGCTCTAAAAAACTGTCCTTGTATACATGCCAGAAGGTTGACACAATGTTTGCGGTTTGTACAGTCTCTGAATCTATCTATAACTGTATAAAGATAGTTTCTATCTTTTTTCTTTTTATGTATGTACCTGTATCTTGTTCATGGCAGTTCCTAATATTTCTAATCGTACCCTCAATGCTTCTATAGCCCGGATTTTGTTTATCGTAGTTCAATGGACCACGCCATTGTACACCACTGTTTATACTCAGTATGACCAACAACATTATGGGTTGGAATGTGCATGCACTGAATTATCTGGTGAAGCAGACACGCTATTTAGAATTTTTGCATTGTAAAAGGTTATCATCACTTTCCTTCATGAAATGCAGTTGAGGACGTCCACCACATCCAGTATAAATACTAGAAATGATTTGCATTCTTATGGGCTCTTAGTGAATCTTAAGGAATCAATTTTTTACAAAAATGATCACTGAGCTTGTCTGTTATCAAGACATGCGGTGAGACTGCCGGTCACTTCACGTACACAGTAGTCAGGTTAAATTGTGTTAAACTCCAGCTTGCATCTATTAATGATTACCACCATCACTTTTATATGATGTCGGTTTTTTGAATAATCTGTTTTTTGATAGTTATTGCTCCAGATACTAACATGAACAGATATTGGTTGTCCTCGTTTTACGTACAATATAGCTTGCCTGGAACACGTATGGCAAGGATCAATGGGGCAAAGAAAGGTACTGTGAATTGCTGGAGCAGCATAATTAAAACTTTGAAGAAACTGCCTTAGCTTAGTTATATGTGTATGTTTGTGTGCGATCATGTATATACATACAGATGTATATGTGTATGAGCACAGTAAGTACAACTAATGCACACATGTAGACAAGAATGTATGCCTAAGTTTATAGATTTATATACAGTACATGTTTGTTTTTGCCCAAAAAAGATGATAAAAAAAAAGAAAGAATTTGCCCTGATTGACAGGAATTTGAATCCAGGATGCTATGTTTACTGCAAAATGTGACTTACCACTGTACCAACGTCCAATCTATAATTATTCATTCACTTTGTCAGAGAAAGTTACTGAAACTATTAGTTCATAAATCCATTATTCATGATAAAGAAAAAAAAAGCAGTTGAAAGTATATTGACACATATCAGCATATGATGCTTTACTGTTGCAAATAAGACTTCCACATGCGATTTACTGCTCTGACAAGTGTAATCGACAGTTCCCATTTAAACCAATGTCCCACTGTAACAAACTTCTCGCAGGGAAGGAGGACACAGGGAACTGGTTTCTTCCACTCAAAGGTAAGGCTTTTAATGAATAAACTTATTTTTTAATGTTGTTAACCATTTTTCACAGTTCACAAACAAGTTGTGTTTCTGAGAACAGGCACCTAATGCATCAGCAGGTCTGTCATGAGTGTGAAGGGTATATATATATATATATATATATATATATATATATATATATATATATATATATATATATATATTAATAAAATCATGAAAACTCACTGTTCCATTGTTGTTGTTGCACTTGCTGCTGTGCACTCCTGGGCAAAGAAAAAAAAAAGTAAATGGGCCCAAAATAGCAAAACAATTAGCTTTTAATTATCTCCACAACAAATCATTGGTCAGAAAATCAGCAAGAATTAAACCAAACTAAAGTCTATGCCACCATTAACTCCTTAACTTTTGCTGCAGTGGAACAGTGAAATGCACTTATAGTCTTCTTGTATGCAAAGGTTAAGTCATAATAATGACTAAAATGCTATATATAAAATTCAGAGTAACACATGTCTGGGTGTACAACTTTTTCCCAAAAATATCTTCATGTATGTTTTACTTTTAAAAGATTAGTTATTAGTTGGTAATCTGCCATACATGATGCAGCCCATTAAAGGCCTGATAACAAGCTAATAAATGGAACCAGGAGTGATAGAGCAGGGAGAGATCTACAATATGCAGTGTTCCGAGTCCCAAGGTAAAGGATTGATAAAATCTGCTCCAAAAAATGCTAAATATCACACAGGGGTTGCTGTCAGAAACCGCACAGCTGGTCTGCATCAGGCCAACAGTAGCTACTCTGAAGTTTACAAAACCCTTATGGCAGAGAAGATCCCTATTTCTTTTTCAGCTATTAAGGGAATAGGTCAACGCTTTGAAACAACAGGTGATGTTGCCAGAAAGAAAGGAACTGGAAGGCCAAAAACCTCTTCATGCAGGGATGAGCACCTGCTGAAATATACAGTTCTCAAAGACAGGACAAAATGACTACAAAAACTGTCAGCAAAAGTTTGTCTCAGAAAAACTTAAAGACATAATGAAGTTTTTAGCAGTATATGGAAAATTTAATTCAGAGTGTTTCAGCGTGGAGTGATGCATCACGATTTCAGTTGCATGGTGATGCTCCAGAGAGTTGTCTTCGAATAATCTCTTACACCGTGAGGAAGACCGCTTTTCAGCTGCTGGTATTGGTGAACTGCTTCATTGTGAAAAGTCAGTTTATGCTTCAGAGTGCAGGAGAATACTGCAGAAAGGCTTGCTTCCCAAGTATTGTTTTTATTTGTATTTTTTAAAGGAATGATCAGATGTTATTTTTCAAGACAATGCTCCTGCCTACGCTGCAAAGACCACGAAAAAGTGGCTTGAGAACAAGTACATCAGGCTAATGTTTTAGCCTAGTCAAAGTCCAGATTTGAATGGGAAACGCTTTTCAACTACTCTTCATCTGGTTGAAGCCATCAACATTGAGTGGAACAACAGAGACCATTTCTGTCTGCAAATTTACCCACAAGGCTTAAACATTTAAAGAAATCTCATATTAAGTTACTTAATCTATGTGTGATTAAGAGAGAAGGTTCAGACTGGGAGTGAAAAGGTCCAAACCAGCTAGTTCAAACCAAGAGAGACTGAGATTGGTGCTTGACAGGAGGAGATACAAATAGACAGCAGGAGAACTGTACAATCACTCTAGAGCAAGCGGATTATCCACAGGAAGAGCAGGGAATTGTTCCGCTACTGGAAATGAAATGGTAACGTCTGGAGATAAACCAGTGAGGAACTGGCAGACAAAGATGTAAGATATACAGTACACACAGACAAATGAAACACAGCTGAGAACAATCACACCAACGAGCCGGCACGCTGATTGCCCCAAAAGAAAACACATGCACGCTAACACGTCAAACACACCAAACTTAAACACAGACACATGGCGACACAAGCGCTCACTATAAAGGCTTGTTCAAATCAAACCTGTTTTAAAAAAAGCTTTTGTTTAGTAACAATGGATTTTGATGCCGCTATTCATACAGAGTCTGACAAATCACCCTACAACAATCTGATGGTTATCTTACGGAAAGTGTTTCAATTTTGTTTCTTATGACTGCGATGTAAACTGACTGACTGATGAGATAAGTGAGTTTTGTCAGTCCCTCCAGCTGCTCAATCCAGCATATTGTTGGTGCTAATCAGCTGGCAAACCCCAGCATTGTTCGTGCAGCTGATACACACCCAAAAATTATGTAATTAAAAATAAATAGTTGCAGTTCTTGAACCCGTTCTGTTTTTCAAAGTCTTCTTGTGGGGTTTAGTCTTAATGTGCATTATTTAATACATATATCACTGTGCCTGTTATATTCTCATGGCATTTAAAATAGCAGTATGTTTCAGCAATTCATTTAGACTAAGCTTGTAGAAAAATTCCATAAAAAGATTTGTTACATGCTATGTTTTAGACAAACAAATTGAAGAACCATGCTGGTATTTTTATTGCAAGTATAATATAACAAAGTATTGCAATCATTTAAATAAGAAAAGGCAGTTAGCCAGTGTTTTCTATCTTTTTTTTAATTTTATATATGCCTCCTATTGTGTACATAATTCCATGTGTATTTATATCACTGTACCTTTTTTTTATATTATACAGGCATTATAAAAAGAGAAGTTGAGTTCTGGAGTCCGTTTGGAAGATAGTCATAGATAAATACTGTAAATGTGCAAATATATATTGGACATATTTTTATGCAACAGTGCTCATTACTCAACTCACTCTCATTAAAAAAACACAGATTATATACTGCACAAAATGCATCAACACCATGTAAAGAACAAAATGAAACAGTTATGCGAATTAGGTAAATAATTGCTTAAAAAGTGTTCATTATATGAATCTCTAACAGCTGAAGGTGCAGGAAGGTGACTGGTATACATGTTTAGAACAGCAACATTGCCGCCTACTGTACAGGAGTGAAATAGTTTTTCATTTCATGTTTTTACATGTATGGAGGGTACAAGGGGGCACTACTATCTCTGTAGTGCCCCCTTGAAAATGGGCATGTAAGGGGGGCTTTGTAGCACCCCCATATTCACCTACAGTCACAAAAATGGGTACATACACTGAGGGCCAAAAGAATTTGGAATAATGTACAGATTTCTTTGATTAGGAAGTAAATTGGTACATTTTTGATCAAATCTAGACAGGCCCCATTTCCAGCAGCCATCACTCCAACAACTTATTCTTGAGTAATCATGCTAAATTGTTAATTTGGTACTAGAAATTCACTTGCCATCATATTAAACACTGCTAAAAGCTATTTGGCTTGTTAAATGAAGCTTAATTCTCATTGTGTTTGTTTTTGAGTTGCCACAATATGCAATAGACTGGCATGTCTTAAGGTCAATATTAGGTTAAAAATGGCAAAGAGAAACATCTTTCTCTAGAAACTAGTCAATCATTGTAGTGAGGAATGAAGGTTATAAAATGCTTGAAATTGCCATAAAATAACGAAGATTTCATACAAAAGTGTACACTATAGTCTTCAAAGGACAACTGGCTCTAACAAGGACAGAAAGGGATGTGGAAGGCCCAGATGTACAACTAAACAAGAGGATAAGTACATCAGAGTCTCTAGTTTGAATTATACCTGCTCAACGGCAGACAAAGAGAAGACAAAAAGAAAAGGTTAGAGTGGCCAAAGAAACAGAAATTGGACAACAGATAATTGGGAAAGAGTGTTATGGATCTTAATCCCATTGAGCTTTTGTGGGATCAGTTAGACTGTAAGGTGGATGAGAAGTGCCCGACAAGACAGCCACATTTATGGCAAGTGCTACAGGAAGTGTGGAGTGAAATGTCACCTGAGTATCAGGACAAACTGACAGTTAGAGTGCCAAAGATCTACAAAGCTGTCAATGCTGCACATGGAGAACTTTTTGATGAGAACTCTTTGAAGTAGTTTAAGAAGTTCTGAAAATTCAAATTGTAACAGTAATTGTAATTTTCATGTTATTAATGTCCTGACTATAAATTGTGATCAGTTGAATGACACTTTGGTGAATAAGTGCAAATTTCTTTCCAGTGTATAATGGTGGCCAATTGTTTTTATAAAGCTGAACAACTTTAATACTCACAGTCATTAGTGTAACGAATAGGAAGGAAGTTCAGGAGCTGGATCTAGGTGCGGACAATAGAAGACAGCTGGCTGTAGCACCCTCTAAGGGAAAATGCTGGCCATTATTGGTTTAGGGGTTACCGTTGGCCTGTAGTATCAATGTACAAAATTTGAAAATTTTTGACCCCAAAATGGGACTTTTGGGCTTGGCCTGTAGCGCCCAAAAGCAGGGATGACAATTTATAGTAAAAAAAATATACTATATATACTACATATATACAATATATACTATTGATCTTTTTCACACCCACACCTATAATATCACTTCTGAAAGTATGGATTAAACCATTGCAGTGTTATGGGTTACTTTTATGTTGCATTTATGTGATTTTTGTACCTTCTGAGTTCTGATCACCATTCAAGTGCATTGAAAGCACCAACAGGGCTGAGATATTCTTCTAAAAAGCTTAATTTGTGTTCAGCAGAAGAAATAAATAAATACACATCTGGGATAGAAAGAGGGTGATGAGAGAAATATCTATTTGGGGACAACTAATTTTATTTGAAAGACTATCTAGGCACTTAATAACACTGCATAGCTGTGACTGTTTATAACTATTTCAAAATGTACAAGCTCACACTTTAAATGGTCAGTGCTTTGTTTTTTAAATCATTAAAATAGCAACAGATCCAGTGAAAAAAATGGAGATTGAGTGATTGTTTTTATATTTTACATGCCATTCAAAAATGTGGCATTGTACAACGTAAGAGAGAAATAAAAAAACTTAAAATAATACCATTTGTACTTTTCAATTACTTGGGATGTCAATGCTCAGGGCGAAGGCTAAATTGTTACTGTCTCTTTAAGAGGCTTTTATCGCATGATACGATATTCAAGGCACAGTTCAGTTTAATCTTTTGAGAACTGTGAAGTATCATTATTTTCATTCTGTGCCATCCTTGTTGCATCTGTATTCATTTCAGAGATTAATTGTGTTTTTTAATTGTGTATTAAACGTGTGATGATGTTGAACCTGAAGCACTAATTCAAGTAGTTTATCGGTTCTCAATGGATCTTCCGTGATCCTTCCCGCGCTGTCAAGTGAAGCTGAGCATCATCAGTTTCATCTCTCAAACCCTCATTTTTTTGGTTGTGAGATATAAAATACAGACTGCGTGAATGGTTGATTTGGTTCACTTAATTTCTGTGACGTGTTTCAGAAAGATAATCGCGAAGACAGAGACGGCGCACCCGGTTTATTTTCTTTATTTTACAAAAGCACAAGGTTTTGTTGTTATTGTAAGTGTACACAAATAAAAGTACACATTTCATAGTTTGTAACTATGTCTCGCATGTTTCTGTATAGGCAAAAATTACGCAGAATTTTATTTAAGTTGTTTCCTCTGTTTCGAGGGAAAAATATAGCAGGACGTCACCTGGAATAATGCCAGAATTCAATATAATTATACCAGATTTATTTCTCAACTCTTTCTTCACAGACTCCTCAATATATCATGTATTTTTAAATTTTTTTGTATGAAATTGTCTGTTCGGACGCAAGAAGAAGCGAAAGCGAACTCTCATCGGAGTGCGTGCGTTAGACGCGACGCGGCTCTCTGTGTCACACAAATTGCTCGCAAATATGTATTTGAGTTGTTTTGACATTTGTTGAGTTGAATAGTGTAAAATCGCTTGAATATTCAAACAGGCAAACATTGTATACAACCGACAAACCTTCGTGGAGATGCGAGCAAAAATGATCTCGCCTCGCTGATCGAGTGTTGTCAGAGACAACCCTAAAACAACATAATTCTCGGAAGTTTTGATACGTTAGGATCGATCAGCCCATCCCTACTTTCTTTAGACATGTTTCATGTTTGTGTTATACGTTTCTGTAAGTTTTTGTGACATGTTTCAGAAAGATACTCATGACGACAGACACGGCGCACCCTGTTTATTTTCTTTATTTTACAAAAGCACAAAGTTTTGTTGTTATTGTAAGTGTACACAAATAAAAGTACACCTTTCATAGTTTGTGATGATGTATTAAATGTATCTGTATGGGCAAAAATAACGCAGTATTTTGTTTAAGTTGTTAACGCTGTTTCCAGAGAAAAATCTAACAGGACATCACAGCAGCATCAGTGTTGATCACTGCAATAATTAATAATTCAATATATTGATACCCGATTTCTTATCAACTGTTTGTTCACTTGAGACATAGCAGACACCCCAATATATCATGTATTTTGTTGTAAGAAATTGTCTGTTCAAACGCAAGAAGCGACCGCAAACTCTTACCGGGGTGCAAGCGTTAGATGCGATGCGGCTCGCTGTGTCACACAAACTGCTCGCAAACATTTATTTGAGTTGTTTTGCCTTTGTTGAGTTGAATAGTGTAAAATGGCTTGAATGTTCAAACTGGAAAGCATTAAAACACACAATTGACATACCTTCGTGCAGACGCAAGCAAAATGGAGCTCCACCCAGACCGAAATGGTCCATTAGAGAGATTGCTCCAGGAGAGCTGCATGTGATAGACAGAGTTACTCCAGTAGAGGGAGCCTCTTTGCTCAGCCAATGTAAGTGAATGGGATTTTACATGTAGACCGTATTTATCCAGTAGAGGGGGCACTTTTGCTCAGCCATTGTAAATCAATGGGATTTTTTTATATTTTTGATCGTCATTTATATAAAAAGCTTAAGTCGCATCAGATAAAAAAGACATACCAGCAAACTTCAGAACAGTCCCCAGGTCTGTGGCGAGTTTAGTGCTTTATTTTTGTATTTTAGTCTCAGAAAAATACAAAAATAATATTAATAATTATATTAATAATAAGTTGATGTAACATAACAATATGTTGGCTTTCTCAAGCCAACATAGCTATGTCATCTTGAAGCATGTTAGGTTTGAAAAACCATCAGTCAAAATTACAGCTGGATTATTGACACATATATATTGAGACAATGTGGTCATTTACATAAACACGCCCCTTTCAGAGAATTTGTATTGTATTTATTTTTGCTAAGTAACTAATTGAAAGACATCAATTCTACACATGGGTACCAAATGTCAAGTCAATCGAATCTACGGTTCAAGAAAAGAAGAGTTTTGTAGGTTTCCCCAAAATATCACTGTACAGGAAAATCCGTCATGCAGAACCTTATGGGTCCTTGAGGCTTTTTTGTTCCCAATTAGAAATGAGGCATGTACACCAAGCTTCAGAATGATTGGACAAATGGGGTGGAAATGAAAACATTTTGAAAATGGGACAAGTGGGCGTGGCCTGTAGCGAACCGCCAATGGCGAATGTGGGCAATTCTTTGCACAGTACTTCAGAGGGATGTTATCTTGAAGCATGTTACGTTTGAAAAAACATCAGTCAAAATTACATTTGGTTTATTGACACATATATATTGAGGCAGTGTGTACATTTACATAAGCACGCTCATTTCAGCCATTTTGTATTGTATTCATTTTTGCTAAGTAAAGACATCAATTCTACACACGTGTATCAAATTCCAAGTCAATTGGAGCTAAGGTTCAGGAGAAGAAGAGTTTTGTAGGTTTTCCACAATTTTCACTGTACAGGAAAATCCATAATGGCAGAAGTATGGGTCCTTGAGGCTTTTTTGTTCCCCATGAGAAATGAGGCATGTTTACCAAGTTTCAGAAGATTTGGACAAATGGGGTGGAAATTATCACTTTGAAAATATTTTTTGGGCGTGGCCTTTAGCGCCACCTATGGGCGAATGTGGACCATTCTTGGTTTGGGGTACCCATTGGCATTGAGTATCAATGTGCCAATTTAGAAATTTTTTGATCAGTGACTTTTTGAGCTATTGGGGCTCAAGGAGAATAATAATAATAATAATAATAATAATAATAATAATAAATATAGCTGCAAGCAGCAATGCGATTCCTCAAAATTGCAAATCATTTAAAATTGATCAGTAGAGGGTTGGGGTTAAACCCTCTCAATTTATGAATCCAAAAAACATGTATTTCTGTCTGAATCCTAAACAAAACATTTTCAGTGTACAGGAAAATCCATCATACCGGACCTTATGGATCCTTTTTTGTTCCCAATGAGAAATGAGGCATGTACACCAAGTTTCAGAAGAATTGGACAAATGGCGTGGAAATGGTATCACAAAAATGTTTTTGGGGCGTGGACTGTAGCGCCACCTATGGGTGAATGTGGACCATACTTGGTTTGTGGGTTCCTGTTGGCCTGTAATATCAATGTTCAAAATTAGAAAATATTTGACCAGAAAATGGGACTTTTGGGAATTACCTGTAACGCCCCCTAGGGCAGAATCTTGGCCATTCTTGGTTTGTGGGTTCCTGTTGGCATGTAGTATCAATGTACCAAATAAGAACATTTTTGACCAGAAAATGGGAATTTTAGGCGTGGCCTGTAGCGCCTCCTAGGGGTGAATGTTGGCCATTTTTGGTTTGTGTGTTCCTGTTGGCCTGTAGTATCAATGTACCAAATTAGAACATTTTTGACCAGAAAATGGTAATTTCGGCATGGCTTGTAGCTAGTGTTGGCCATTCTTGGTTTGAGGGTTCCTGTTGGCCTGTAGTATCAATGTACCAAATTAGAAAATCTTTGACCTGAAAATGTGAATTTTGGCGTGGCCTGTAGCGCCCCCTAAGGGCAAATGTTGTCCATTCTTGGTTTGTGGGTTTCTGCTGGCCAGTAGTATCAATGTACCAAATTAGAAAATATTTGACCAGAAAATGGGACTTTTGGGAGTGGCCAAAATGGTTATCGTTACGCAACGTGGCTCACTGTGTCACACAAACAGCTCGCAAACATGTATTTGAGTTGTTTTCACATTTGTTGAGTTGAATAGTGTAAAATCGCTTGAATGTTCAAACAGGCAAACATTGTATACAACCGACAAACCTTCGTGAAGACATATGTTTCATGTTTGTGTTATACGTTTCTGTTAGCGATTATTTTTCTGAAACACGTCATAAAAACTAAGACAGAGACAGCACACCCGGTTTATTTTCTTTATTTTACAAAAGCACAAGGTTTTGTTGATATTGTAAGTGTATTGTAAAAGTACAACTTTCATAGTTTGTGACGATGTATTAAATGTATCTCTATGGCCAAAAATAATGCAGTATTTTGTTTAAGCTGTTAACGCTGTTTCAATAGAGAAAAATCTAACAGGACA